>NW_008351881.1:1870808-1885710 GCF_000622305.1 Nannospalax galili | reverse complement strand
ATCTCAGTAAAAAGCAAGTCCTTGGGAGGAGCTGAAACACTGTATCTCTCTTAAATATTGCTCTGGAATTTAAGTTCAGATTGGAAGAGAAAAGCAAAAAAAAAAAAAAAAAAATCAAGCCAAACCAAACCAAATCAAATAAAAATACTCAAAAAAGTCAAACTTATTAAGTGAAATCTTTTTGAAGATATTTCATAATCCTTTTTTGCAACTTCCCATGTGGTGATTGGTTTCCACTCTTTTAGTGCAGCAAATGAAGCTAGATTTTCACAGTAGGAGTGATCTGCATGGGAGTAATTTGTGTATAGAGTTCTGTTCAACGTTGGAAGCTATTGCAATCATTTTCAATTCAAAGCAATATGCAGTCATTATGCACACTACACTGCAGATTTTCTAAAGTCTGTCCTGGTTTCAAGATTGGCCATTCTTTCTCTTATGTAAATAGAATTCAAAACCTCAGGTGATTTATTGTCTGCATTTAAAAAGCTTCAGAAATGATATTTTGATACAGGGACATCTTAATATACTTTGGGATTTAGTTAGGTCACTTACTTTATTCTGTAACATTCAGCAAACATTTACTATCTCTGGACCATTAATTTATCATCTGTAAAAATAGCATACAAGCACAAATTACTTGCAATACTGGAGAACTTATTTGAAAACAAAGTCTCAACTCCTCTTTTCTTATTTTTATAAACAGTAGGTCTCTTCTTACAAACTCCTTCAGTGTCGCAGAAGAACCAAAGTGCATGAACCTTGTCATAGTCTTAAAGCTTCTATTTGTTTCACAATCACATATTTAGTGTCCTATTTCTATTACAAAAGAAAATATTTAGCTATGTTCTCTTTTAAAATATTAAAAGATACCTCAACCATTAATTTTGTGTTTATGACTACTACTTATAAAACTAAAGTAATGTTTTATGGTGTTTGCATGATGTATATTCTCTCTTCCATTTTCCTGTGGGAGAAAGGGACAGACCTCTTTAAATTGGCCATGATTTATCATGGATGCACAGTTTACCAGTTATATAATAATATTTTTGAGAGAATGTTTGGTATGAATCTATACTTGGCTTTAGTTTTTAAAAGTCTTTTACTTCTATGTTGAATAATTCTTGTCATAAGTGTCTCATGTTTGATAGGATCAACTGTTTACTACCTATATCAAGGGCTCATCATTCTAACTACTTGCTTCCATTCACACCATGGAGACTGGGTGTTGTTAGACATTTGCAGGAATGATGTAGAATAAGAACGCCAGCTCCACACTGAAACTTGATGATAGCATCACAGGACTCCTTTAACTGGATCATTCCTTCTGTGCCTTTTTAAACACTATTTTATTGACTCCTTAATAACTTCATGCAGCATATTTTGATCATATTCAGACAATTTACTTCAGACCTTCCTCCCTCATCTCCTCTCAGAAACACCCTCAATTTCCTACTTGCCTCACATCATGGACTCTTTTTTTTTTTTAAGTTTTTTTTTTTTTACAATTAAAGTTACAGTTTTAACAATATACAAAATGTTACAGTAATTCAGATTTTTTGGCATAATGATTACAGATTTGATAAATACATTTTCTATCTCATAATAGTGATGAAGATTATACAAAAGCTGTTAAAACAATTATGAGAATATTGTCAATTGTCACTTAAGTATCTAAAGCTATTTTCCTTTGCGTTCTTCCAGAATGATTTGTTCTTATTCTTTACCTTAATTTGAGGGACTTCAAGAAGATACTTGTTTGTTTGTTTGTTTGTTTTTTTTTCATACAGAAGAATTCATTCCAAGGCAATTGACACTGAGACGTTTTCACATGCATTTCTAATCTCTATATACATGACTATCACTGGTCACAGTCTTTTTAAAAGGCCTATCAAGTCTAGTTTGTGTTGCCCATCCAAATACTCTTGTGTATGACTTCATCCCCTGGAGCCTGGTCAACCTACTTGACATCACACCCTTAAAGAAAACTGATTTTCCCTTAACTAGTAGCTATCATTTGCTGAGAGTTCCTCAGCTAGTGGTGGGACTTCTGCTACCCTCCCCCCTGTCCCCAATCCATGCTGAGTTTTGTCTGGTTTGGGCTTGAACAGGTCTTATGTATTTTGTCACAAATATGTGCAACTACCCTGCTGTGTCCTGAAAACAAGATTACTTTGTATTCATCCACTTCCTCCAGCTCTTACAATATTTCTACCCTGCTCTACTACAAAGACCCCTGAGCCTTTCTGGGAGAAAATGTGATACAGGTGTTCCATTTAAGCCTGAGCGCTCCTCAGTTCCTTATTTTTTGCACATTGGCCACTGTGGTTCTCTGTGTTAATCAACATCTGCCATAGGAAGAAACTTCTCTAGTGAGAGTTGAGAGATGCCCTAATGTATTCTAATAAGCCATTAGAAGTTGGTTAGCAGGGTAATAGCAGTAGATGCTCCCCTTCAGCCTTTGACCTGTCTAACCCCAGATTCTTGTCCTGAAAAAAGTGGTATGAGCTCTCTCGTATGAGCTCTCTCTTGTGAAGTTGGTCTTAAATCCAATCAGAAAATAGTTGCTTACTCCCATAACATCTATGCCACTATCACACCAGTGGCCATATCTTTCTAGACAAGTCATTATTGTAGGTAGCAGAATTCAGAACTGGGTAAGGTTGATGATTACTTTTTTCTTCTAGTAGAGTGTATAGTACCTAACACCACTAAAGGAAGGCAGTAAAGCTAAAGCTTTGAGGTCTGCACCAGCTGATTTCTACTTGTTTGTTCTATGACTCAGCATATGTAGTATGTTTAGTAAAAAGATCACAGCTCTGATTAACTTCTGTTTCAAATAGAATTTTTAAAAATAGGACTCTTCATATGGGGGTGAAAGAGTTTGCTATGAATATATTTTCTTAGAACTGTGATATACTCACTCTGTCCTTCTAGCTCAGGCAACCAGAAAATTTATTAGGGTTATTTACAAGAACATAAGTGAAGGGTTAGTTACAGGGATATGAGTGTCCCAGCAGCAGCTGCATCACTGAAAAGCCTAACCAGCATGTGCAAAGACTCATGAATCCTGTATCCCTGGAGCTCTCTCTGCCCAACTTGCAGGCAATCTCCCAGAGTTTACAAGGAGCTTCCTCTCCAAAGCTACAGTTTCCTGCCTTTATAACATCTGGGGCGCTAAGCAAATCTTGTTTCTTACACGAGCTTCCTAAGCTTGCCAGTTTGGTTATCCTTCTAAAGTCTCTTGAGCCTTTCTCTTACTTCCTGAGGAAATATTTCAACTTGGAGAAAATAGCTGTGTTAGTAGTATGTCACTGATGCCTTAAAATCTCAGCTAATTAACATAATTCAACAAATCTTTCCACAACATTCACTATGTGTCAACCAGCATGTCCAAACCTGCAAATTTAGATTTGAAAAACATTCTGCCTTTCGTCAAATTGCCAACAATACATTAGAGATAGTAGAAATAATGATCGTAAGTTAAACTGTAGGAAGTGCGTGTGATATGAAAATACCCCACTTTGCTTCTCAAAAAGGGTGGATTCAGAAATATAGATCAATTTTCCCAAAGTAATACAGATACATTTCCAGAATACAATTGGCTTTCTTAATTTTTGTTGATTTACAGCTAAGTGATGGATGAAGCTAATTGTCTCTACTAGAACTCTTCTATTCTAAAGGCTAAAAAAAATTAGACTTAAAATTACAATAGCCTTGGAAAAAAACAAAGAAAATAATGATATAGTAACCATTTCTGCTCTGTTCCATACTCAAACCAATCTTCCTAGTTGTTATTACCCTGTATTTGTAGAGCTGAGATTCCCCCTTGTGAGTTCTTAATCTTGTAAATATAGTAATTTTAAAACAGATTAAAAAGAAAACTTAAGTACCATTTTTTTTTTTTTTTTTTCAAATTTAAGAGATAAAAAACAAGGTGGGAAAGGAGTAATGTTGGAAAGGGAAGCCTGTGTAACCACTCAGCCTTCTCGTTACCTTTTCTTTAGGAGAATTTTTAAAAAGTATTAGAGTTGTTCAAGGTATTACACATTAAAATATATGTTTTTAAAAACATTTGGAGATTGTTTTTCAACATTTTAGGAAGAAATTTGACACTGAGAATTATTATGTAGTTAAATTTATTATCTATTTTAATGTGATTTTCATGTTTCTTTTAAAAATTATTTATTTAAGATGCTAAATTTGCTGTATTTTCCTTTTATGGCCTTTAAAATTTTTTTTAAATATTTTATTTAATATTTTTATTTTATGTGTATGAATGTTATATAGGTAAGTGCACCATGTCATGAAATGCTCATGGAGGACAGAAGAGGATGTTGGATCCCCTGGAACTGGAGTTACAGACAGTTGTTAGCTGCCGTGTGGGTGCTGAGAACCAAACCCAAATCCTCAGCAAGAACAGGCAGTGTTCTTAACCCCTGAGCCATCTCTCCAGCCCCCTTTTTTGGCCTTTTTAACTTTAATTTATCTTCCATGATTTCATATTTATATTTAAGATGTACTTTGATCAAATTCCTTCTCCTCCATTATTCTCTCTTATTCCCATCCCTCTTTTGTTTTTAGAGTACTTTTTTATTTCATTTTTACTTTGGATTAATCAATTTTCCTGCAAGGTATGCCAAAGAAACATAGTTCCCTTTGATTGGCAAGGACGTAACAAATGGTCTCAATTACATTACCGAGCAATCAACATCTTACTTTCTGATTTAAAATAATAAACTGGTGTTCTTGTCATTATACTGTCCATTTTTAATTTTTGTATGCCAAAATACATTCTATTCCAATAATGTCTCTTAAAATTATCTCATACTTTCTCAAATCATATGACTATGGAAAACTGAAGTCAGTCCTTGAAACTTAAAGGGTCACTTCATGCTACCATCTCATTTTGTGTATTGTGGCAAAGTACTTGCTCCTGTTGCCAAGCCTATATATGCATATATATATATATATATATATATATATATATATATACATACGCATATCTAGTTTTATATTTATTCTAAGGTAAACAGAGTATTACGTGTTGATAGAATACTTATATAACCTGTTCCTGATAAATACTATTTTCTGGGCATAGCAAACAGCTGTAACTCTCTTGAAATCTTCCAGCATCTTGCTGAAGACTTGTTCTATTAATAATGTGTCATCGTGTTGTCTCTGCCTTGTGGTGAAAGGCTCATGAAAGGACAGGTTAACATAATAACATTATCCTTATCCACTAAAATGGGGTTATTCAATAGGCTCTGCATTTGTACTTTTTGTGTCTACCGGCATTTCAAAGGCCAAGTCTAGTAATATTTCAAAGGTCAACTTGGTTTTGGTCTCTTTGTCTCAAAAGTTCACAAATAACTGACTCAGGTCATTACTGGGAATTTAGGATTTGAACCCTATGTTTATCACTCCTCATTGTCTAATTTCTTTCAGGATATTGATAATTCCTCTTCCCTCTCATAACTTCTATCGATCAATACATGAGGTCTCATTAGCATTTCTTGCTTTTATTCATAATACATACCATGGAGCCTAGAAAGGAAAGAGGGTCGTTCTTCATGCTTTTAATCTGACTTTGTCTGACTGGTCAGAACTATGACCACCTTACCTCACTCCTTTTTGTTTTGGTCTTTGATTCATATTTTCCTTGGTCTTATTTCAACAAAATACAAGAAAACGTATGCCTTTAAGATTTATTCTAAGATAAACAGAGTATTCAAGAATTAACTGAGTTTATCTGATGGAAATAAGCTTCATTATTTTATATCCAATGACCTAAATGTGGAAGATCGGGGCAGTAAAAGTTTTACTGAGTAGAATAATCTTATCCATTTATAGTTATTTGATTTGATTTGAAAGAAAGTCTGACCATGACTTAAAAGTGCTGAGTTTTAGAAACATTTATCGTCTACTAGAACATGCAAAGTAGAAAAGATTTGCAGCTAATTTAACAAATGAGCTTTTCATTAATATCTTGTGTTTCCCTGTGTACTACAGGCTTCACTTTTCCAATTCTTGCTGTTGATAGAATACTTACATAACCTGCTACCAATTAGTACTATTTTCTGGACATTTTTGTAAGCTCGATTTCGTTCAGATATTTTCTGGGTTGTAAGTGCTTGGAAAAATCAAGAAAACTTGCATTATGCTTGGACCACTGGATAAAGAAAGAAAAGCTTTTGTCACCCTGATTTATATGAGCTGTTTTAGTGTGCAAAGTGTGTCTCTCTGTGTAAGAACAGCAGTGCATCACAGAACAGTCTTAGTAGCAGGCAGAGATTTCCTGTCAACCACTCTGGTACTTTGGAATGACTGTCTTGACAAGCTGAGGAAGGAAGGTTTTCTCATGGGGTGCTTTTGCTCCTTCCCTGAGGGTTTAATTTGTTTCTGACTGAAAGAGAGCATCATGCTGTTGGCAGTGTGCAAATTAAAAATATTAATGAACTGAAGTAAAAGGCAAAATAAAATGGCTTTTTTATTAAATCACAATCAAAGTTTGCGCTCATATCTCAGACTTGTCGGCCTGTCAGTGTGTCCCTAGGCTCAGGTAAAAGGAGGAAAATTTGATGAATTTTCGTTCTTTGCACTTATGGTTATTACTGATTTCTTTTAGTAATGAGAAATGTTACTTTTTCCATTTTCAGTCCAGATGGCTACAGTTTTCACATTGACTAATAAAAGAATTGAAATTAACTGTTACAAAATAATTCAGTGAATATTTTCTGTTATTATTATTATGTTTTATTTGGCTGTAAGTTCTGTGTCAAGTCAAAAGTAAATTCTTCAGTTTAAAATGAAAAAATGATTATTTGACCTTTGATTTTTGTTAAATTGTAGTATGATCTTGTAGTACTAATCCTAGATTGAATGTTAATGTAAAAATTGAGTACATGTGGGGATCAAAATGGCAATGTTTGTGCTAAGAAAACACATTTACTTTCCCAATGAACAGCCCTTCCTGTAGGTGGATGTACCTGTTGAGCCTGGAAACCATGTTGTGACTCTGGAGAAGATATGTCTAACTACACAGGGCATGTGAATCCTGCTCACCCCAATCCACAATAAGGAAACTGTTTAAATAGACAAGAGTTTCTTACTCTCTGCACTGCTAACATTTAAGGTTTTCCTGTCCGTTTTGGGGAGTTTAGCAGCACCCCTACCTTGACCTACTGCATGGTGAGGTAGCCACTTACTATTTCTGCTCATTTGAAAGGTTTCTAGTCATTTTAAACATCATCACAGGCAGAGTAAAATTGTCCTTGTTGGCCATCACTGGAACATTCTACACATAACTCCAGCAGCTTCTATCTGTCACCGAGGACAGATCCTTAAATCAACATGAGTGGGATGTTATTTGGCACATAATTTTATCTTCCTTTTGTTTTTATTTTTTTAGTGTAATTTTATCCTCCCTTTGTTTTTAATGATTCTGTTAGTCTTACATATCACCAGTACACACAACATAGATAAGAACAAAACATGTACTATATCTACCTAGCCTAGTTGATACCAATTGATGATAACAACATGGGTAGACAAGTTTCTGGATGTTTTCACATAAAGCACAAGAAAGTAAGATAGTTTTTTGTTTGTCATATGTACTTGTGTTATGTATATATGTTTTTCTGTGTTCACGTGTATATGTGGGCACATGCACAGTTGTAGAAGCCAGAGGTTGACATTGGATACCTTCTGCAATCTCTTCACCTTATTTTGTGAAACAAGGCCTTTCAGTGACATAGAGCTCATCAGTTTGTCTAGGTGGACTGACACATGAAGTCCATGAATCTGCCGTTCTCCAGCCTCCCAGCACTGGGTTACAGACATGCACCACTCTGTCAGCTTTTAACCTAGCTCAGGGCCTCTGATTGTGGGCCAGGGATTTTAACAACTGGGGCATCTTCCCAGGCTCAGTATTTTAAAGCATATAAAGGTTTTCCAAATTGATATTGTGATTTATTAACATTTCTTCATAAGGAATAGAATTTTATAATCTCATAAGAGTCACTTGATTAACACCCTTATTGTGCTGGATAGCTTTAGTAGTCAACATTACTTGGTACAGGGAGCTTCAACTGCGGAATTGCCTCCTTTGGACTGGCCTGTGGCCATGCCTGTGGGGCATGTTCTTCATTGCTGAGTGATGTGGGAGGGCCCAGCCCACTGTGGGTGGTGCCACCCCCAGGCAGATGGGCCTCTGTTGTATAAGAAAGCAAGCTAAGCAGGGGTCAGGGGAGCAAGCCAGTAAGCAGCATTCCTCCATGGCCTGTGTTTCAGCTCCTGCCTCCAGGTTCCTGTCCTGAGTTCCTACCTTGGGCTCCCTCAGTAATGAGCTGTGACCTGGGAAATATAAGTCGAATAAACCCTTTCCTCCCCGAGTTGGCAATTGAAGGCAAACTAGAATACCTATGAAATTAAAAAAAAAAAGGAAAACTCGAATGGAACCGACAGTGAGAAATCTCTAAATGAAGTCGGAATTGCCTGAAAGAAGCAACTTTTAAATGACTGTGAGGTACTTCCTGAATCCTAGAAACAATCGAGCAAAACACATTTCTGCTTTGGTTTGCTAAGAACTGAATTTGATTATTAGGAGCCTAAATCTTTTTGAGTACCTTAATCATGTTATCTACTATAATTACAATCTGTGGGAAGAGCCCCAAAGTCAAATTTTCTATACATCTCGACACTTGCCACCTCTCTGCCACCAATTAATTGTACATTAGCCAAATTACTTAACCACATTTGAGTCTTAATTCTCATAAGGAAAAATTTGAAAGTGGCATAATATAGATTTTTATTTACTTTTATATTTTTGTTGCAGAGATCAAATAAAACTCAGCTCTAAAATGCGTTTGCTGGGTTTGGAGGCCACAACTTGAATCCCAGCACCAGATGCAGGCAGATCTCTGTGAGGTCGAGGTCATCCTGATTTACTTAGTGAGTTCCAGGGCTACAGGGAGACTTTGTCTTTAAAACACCAAAAAACAAACAAACAAACAAAAAAAGCAAGCAAACAAAAATCAACCAACCAACCAACCAACCAACCAACCAACCAACTAACCAACCAACAAACCAACAAAAAACAAAGGAAAAAGAAAAAAAAAATGTTTTTGCTTTGCAGATAAACACAGCTTACTCAGACATGTTTTTCACTACCCAGGTGGGGTTCATGATAGTGAGAGACAGGAGAAATCTATACTTACATAAGAAAAAAGCAAAATTTATGTTAAGTTGAAATTTAAAAATGCTCATCCTCTTTTGACGGGATCCATATGATTGTTTCTTGCTAAAACAGGGTGTCTCCAGCTAAGAAGACAGTTCCATAGCACATAGACACGTGTCAGACCCATAAAGTTGGACTCATTTAAACAAGGTCTTTCACAAACACACTCAAACCTGGGTGGACTTGTAGAAATCAGCCGACGGGGTAATGTTTCCAGCCTTCCAGGAGCATCACTTCCTGTTTGTGTCTGTGAATGCTGATGGCATGACTGTGAGGGTCAGTAACTTAGAACAAACAGTGCTTCATTTCTGCCCCTTTAAAATGTGCTTAGGTTTTCCCTTCTGGTAGGCAGGGATGATGTGCTACATTACCCCCATCCTCCCTTTCTCTTTCAGAATAGGAATGTGAAATGCACTACTTAATAAAGCAGATGCAAGGCTCTGTTGTGTGTATTAAGATAGATTGCTTATGTGAAGTGGAAATGAATACCATAAATCAAAGAAGCTCATTACACCTTTCCTGTTTAATAGTAATTTATCAGTTTTATTTCTAGGTTTTTTTTTCTATTTTTTCAGGAATACCGTTTATTACCCAAGTGTTGGTTTCCTTGTAAATCTGGTCAAACGTCTGCCTCCAACACAGCAGAAAAGTACAAATATGGTAGTGCCTTGTCATTTGATGCTTGACATGGCGGTCACTGAAGAAGCAGGAAGCTGGCAGGCTAGCTGATGATCACTGGCTTATCAAAGGCATTTGGCAGAATAAGCTTAGTTATCTATAAATAACTAAAAATGCTTTCCAGTAGGCAACACAACTTAAATATATAGAAATACAGCAGCGGCCCATGTGGTTGTAAGAGAATAGCAAGCATTAATGAATAAACATTTTTAAATGTAATGCAACGTTGGTTTGGGTATTGTATGCCAACAGAACTACAACTGTCAGATACAACTGAAATGTATTTTGTTCAGAGCAAAGGAATTTAAACAGGGCTCAAAACTCCTGACACTCAGTCACATCATGGAGGAAGTAACTAATGTTCTGATGAACTCCTGGCATAACCAACCCGGAGTGTCGCCAGCAAAGATCTGCAAAGGACAAAATGGTAAAAACAATCTGTTTAATACAAGAACTGAAGTTTCCAATTTTTTAATTGTTAATATACTTTTTATTGAATTTTTACAAATCTTATACAATATATTTTGATCAATTTAGACCCCTCCCCTGCCTTTAGCCGTGTTATAGCCCTCCCCTCCAGATTTCATGTACTCTGTCATGTATGTTAAGGTCTATCTAGCCAAGTTTGTCTCCAGATGTGCTTCAGCATGTGCCCATCCAAGGGAGCCTGGTTTACCTACCTAGCATCACATTCCGTGTTTTCAAAATTTCAGTGAGCTTTCAAATAAATACTAGACTACAGAAATTGTACCATTTTGTCTTTACCTTGACATTCTAAACTAGATTTTTTGAAACACAGATTTTACTCGACTTTTTAACAAATTGTTAAGTAAATGAGCATTGATTGGCTGATAACTTAGAAAGAAAGGCCTTCCTTTTCTTCACCACGGGGGCCCACACCAGACAAGGGAGAGAGAAGGGATGGCCATTTGGTGTAAGATTTCAGGTAGCAACAAATAGTAAAACACATAGAAAGCACATATTTAAATATACCAGCAATGTCCTAAAATTATTGAAAGTTGGCCAAGTATTTACAGAAGTTTCTATAAACATATTTGCTGATATCACCTCCTTATTTGAAGAAAACAAGTGGTACCTTTAAACAGCGTGACCCCTTCCAGTACTCATGCCCATTCTTAGAAATCTCTTGAATGCCATTTAAACTGTCTATTCAGACTTTCCAGCAAATCATTATAAATGTTCTCCTGTATTAATATGTAAAAGGTACATATCAGAATGAGCAGATTTGCAACTTCTGGAAATAGATTCATGAGTAGTGAAAACCATCAATGAAGGAATGGCAATATCCCAAGGCATTACTCAGTGTCTCAGCATATTCAAGGCAACATTTGTTGACAGGGTGCATGTCCTGTATTTCTATAGGCCTTTACTAAGCAGAACACAGTCCAATGGAACATGGACACTAGGAACACTGCCACACTCAAAACCCAATGAACCTGTGTCTGTGAAAGTAGTTGTGCCTACCAAAGACAGAAAGTAACATTTAATCTATTTTAAGTAAAAATGTATTTTAAGGCATGTGTGGGTGGCACATGCCTTTAATCCCAGAGTCAAGGGCAGGCAGATTTCTGTGAGATCAAAGCCAGCCTAGTCTATAAAGGAATCCAGGCCAGATGGGGCAAGAAGGAAACTCTGTCTCAAAAAATTTATTTTAAAAAGGAAAAATTAAACTTCCTTTCTCTGAGAATTTCATAAACATATACCTATTGCACTGTTTTGGAAATGGATGATGGATGTATGACAAAGGCCAATACTGCCCATATTTTATGTCAGCATTGATTGAAGGACTTGAGTGTCATCACTACTACACACACTTGCCATTCTCTATCTGAACAACACGTCTCTATTTTGCTCATTAAATGTATTGATTAAAAATAACATGTCATGTATTATCTACAACATAAAGATGTATATCTTGTGCAGATCTAATAGTGAGTAGTGGATTTTAATCTCCAAAGACTGCATGAAGTGAGGTCACCAAGAATGAGTTTAGTCTTTTTTTCTAATTATTTATTTAATAACCACATACTTAGAAGAAGCATTTCATTACAACAGCATTGACATATTCAATAACAATTTCCTGAGCTAAGATGCATCTCTTTCAAAATTGGCTGTAAAGTTTTAGGTTTACAGTTGAATTATTACAGTTATACAATATTGTACTCAGTATAAACCCTATAAGACATAAAATTAATGACGTTTTAACCTTTAAAAAAGATCTCCATTTCATTATTAAAATAGTTTCATACAGAAAAATTCATTTTTAATGCAATTGACATTAAGATGTTTGCACATGCATTTCTAATCTCTATATATCCTTTGACCCACTATTGTTTAGGAGTGTGTTGATCCATCGCCATGAGTTTGTGTAGTGACTATGCCTCTGTCTGGTTTTGATTTTGAGGGCTATTGCATTGTGGCCCGATTGAATGCATGGAATTATTTCGATATTTTCGTATTTGTTGAGGTTTTTTTTGGCCCAGTATGTGGTCAGTTTTTGAAAAAGTTCCATGGGGTGCTGAGTAGAAAATGCAGTCTTTGGTGCTTGGGTGGTATATTCGAAAGATTTCTGTTAGGTCAATTTGCTGTATGGTATCATTTAATTCAGATGTCTCTCTGTTTATTCTTTGTCCAGTTGACCTGTCTAATGGAGATAATGGGGTAATGAAGTCCTACACTATTACTGAGTTGGGGTTAATCTGTGTCTTAAAGTCTTGTAGTATTGTTTTTATGAATTTGGGTGCACCAGAATTTGGTGCATGTATGTTAAGGATTGTAATATCTTCTTGGATAACTTTTCCTTTGATCAGAATGTAGTAACCTTCCTTATCTCTTCCGATTAGTTTTACTTTGAAATCTATTTTGTCAGATATTAGAATTGCAACCCTGCTTTTTCTTAGTGTTATTTGCTTGGAATATTCTTTTCCATCCTTTTAAAGGTAGTGCCTGTCCTTGATGGTGAGATGGGTTTCTTGAAGACAGCAAAGAGATGAAATTTGTTTCTTAATCCATACACTTAGCCTGTGTCTTTTGACTCGGGAGTTCAGTCCATTGATATTTAAGGTTATTATTGAAAGATGTATATTGGTTGCTGTCATTTTGATTGCCGTTTTTGTTCTCTGTCTAACTTTCTGTTTCCTCAACTATTCCTTTATTTATTTTCTTTCGTTGCCCCTGGGGTACAGTTGTTTTTCTCTCTGATCTCTGTATTACTTTAAGTACTCTTTGAAGGGCATGTTTTGTGGACATGTATCCTTTCACGCTATTGGTGTCATGGAAAATATTTCCTTCCCCCTCAAGTGTTATAGACAGTTTTGCTGGGTAAAGTATTCTGGGCTGGCATCTATTGTCATGTAGAACTGGAAATACCTTGGTCCAAACCCTTCTGGCTTTCATAGTTTGTACTGATAAGTTAGCTGTAATTCCGATGGCTTTTCCTTTATACGTGACTTGTTTTTCTTTTGCTGCTTTCAGTGTTCTCTCTTTGTTCTGTACATTTAGTGTTTTTACTATGATATGTTGTGGGGAGTTTCTTTTTTCATCTTGTCTATTTGGTGTTCTTTGTGCTTCCTGTATTGCATGAGGATGTCTTTCCTTAATTTTGGGGAGATCTCTTCTACAATCCTGTTTAAGATCTGGTCAACACCATTAACCTGAAATTATTGTCCTTCCTCTAGTCCTATGATCTGTAGATTTGGTCTTTTCATGGTGCCCCACATCTCTTGTATATTCCATTCCTGTGTTTTTTTTAAATTTTTCCATAATCTTTGCTTGAGTGGTCCAATTCTTCAAGTTTATCCTCCAGTGTTGATATTCTGTTTTCCATTTCCTTCATTCTAACAGTGAGGCTTTCTCCTGTTATTTCAAGTTGGCTTATTGAGTTTTGCACTTCCTTCTTCATTTCTGCCTGAGTTTTCTTCAACGTGTCTATCTCTTTTGTGAATTCATTCAGAAGTTTATCCCTGTCTTCTTTTAGTTCTTTGATTTGATTGTTCATGCGTTCTTTAAATCCATTGAATACGTTGTTCATGTTTAGGATTGTTCTTTTAAATTCAGTGTCCTGGGTTATCTCTGGGGGTTCTCCTTGCAGAACTCTTCTATGGGACCAGTGGAGATTAGTGGGGACATAGTGTTTTGACTTTCCATTTTACCAATCTTTCATTGTGATTTTGGCATGTGTATTTCTTTTGTTGCTTAGGATTCTGATATGAGAACTGAGTTGAAATATGCTTGTTTGTATTATTGGGGTTTCTTTATTGATTATGTACAGCTGGTTGGTACAGGTTTCAGGTTCTCTCATGTTTAATTTGGAGGGACTTGAAGGCTTCAGATCAGCTATTCAGGAGTGCCCACAGAAGCCCAATTCAGGTTCTTGTCAGGTACACTCAGGCTTCCTTCAACACATGAGGGAGGCCAGAGGGAGGCCAGAACTTGACACTCTCTGGCGGTCTGCTGAGATCAGAGCCATTACACTGATGTAGGTTGAAACCCACCCTCTCAGGCTGTCTGCTAGGATCTCAGCCTTAGCCTCCCAAAGCCAGATCTTCCCTGGGGCCTTGGGAGGGGCCTCACAAAATCCCAGGTAGAAGCATGGGTATGACACAATTAAGGAAAGCTTACCACCAAGCAGAGGCAGGATTCAGGGGCTCTCAGGCAGTCCCTTGCATTCCTCAGGCCCTCTGCCAGAGGGAGGCCAGAGGGAGACCAGAACCCGGCACACTTCGGTGGTCTGTTGAGATCAGAGCTCCTACACCAATGGAGGTTACAAAAGGCATTTTTATGCCTTTGCTATGGTATTCTTCTACGTGCATGATTCCAAGATTAGGTCTTTTCATGAGCTTCCACATTCCGATGGTATATGTATTTTAATATGCCAGTGATGTTTACTAAGTGATCCAGTTCCTATCCTTTGCCTTCCATCCTTGATTCTCTGTTTTCAACATGATCAGTTCTGTTAGTGATGCTTTC
>NW_008351881.1:1840150-1870725 GCF_000622305.1 Nannospalax galili | reverse complement strand
GTTTCTTTATTGATTATGTACAGCTGGTTGGTACAGGTTTCAGGTTCTCTCATGTTTAATTTGGAGGGACTTGAAGGCTTCAGATCAGCTATTCAGGAGTGCCCACAGAAGCCCAATTCAGGTTCTTGTCAGGTACACTCAGGCTTCCTTCAACACATGAGGGAGGCCAGAGGGAGGCCAAAACTTGACACTGTCTGGCGGTCTGCTGAGATCAGAGCCATTACACTGATGTAGGTTGAAACCCACCCTCTCAGGCTGTCTGCTAGGATCTCAGCCTTAGCCTCCCAAAGCCAGATCTTCCCTGGGGCCTTGGGAGGGGCCTCACAAAATCCCAGGTAGAAGCATGGGTATGACACAATTAAGGAAAGCTTACCACCAAGCAGAGGCAGGATTCAGGGGCTCTCAGGCAGTCCCTTGCATTCCTCAGGCCCTCTGCCAGAGGGAGGCCAGAGGGAGACCAGAACCCGGCACACTTCGGTGGTCTGTTGAGATCAGAGCTCCTACACCAATGGAGGTTACAAAAGGCATTTTTATGCCTTTGCTATGGTATTCTTCTACGTGCATGATTCCAAGATTAGGTCTTTTCATGAGCTTCCACATTCCGATGGTATATGTATTTTAATATGCCAGTGATGTTTACTAAGTGATCCAGTTCCTATCCTTTGCCTTCCATCCTTGATTCTCTGTTTTCAACATGATCAGTTCTGTTAGTGATGCTTTCCAATGAGTTTTTTATTTGGTTGACTGAGATTTTAATTGATGACCTCCTTTCCGTTTGGGCTTTCTTTAGCACTTTGTGCTCTGCTTTCTCATTCCTAACTGACGTCCTCCTCATTTCATTCTTTTTTTTTTTGGTCTTTCTCAACTTTGGGTTGTTTGAACATAGCTACAATTATTATGAATTCTTTGGGAGTTTTTCCAGGTCATTTTCACTAGGAGTCATTATGATGGGGCTTGTATTTCATAGAGCTGGTATGTTACTTTGGGTTTTAATGTTTTATTTCTGTGTGTGGATTTGCACATCTGGAACTAGTTTGCTGGTTGAGTTTTTCTTTCTTTCTTGTTCAAATCACTTTTTCTTTTTTTAGCAGTGTTAATAGGGATCACAAGGAGAGTAACTCATAGCAGGTTTGGGATGTTGGTTTCCAAAGTTTGTCTGGTATTTAGGGGTACAGGCTCTATCCCAAGTGGTCTGCTTCTTAGCTACAATATGGTGTCAGCAGTGGCTTGGTCACGGAACTTGGAGCCAATTTCCCCTGGAAATATGGGATGCTCTGGGGCTCAAGGCTGGATCAGAAAAATGAGGGTCTCAATGAGGCAGATGGCAGGGCTCTGGTAAGTCCTGAAGGGAGTAAGAGACAGAGTCCCTCTCATATCTGCTCCACCTGTCTCGTTGGAAGACACCCTAGTGGGAAGCAGGTTGGAATCTTGGGAAGTCCCAAAGTCCCAAAGGGAAGAGAGGCCAGCAGGAGATGGTGATTCTTGCCTAGCAGCTTCAGTTCTTTAGGGTGATCTGAGTGGAGGGGGACATGGAAGGGAATGCAGGTAGCCTATGTGGATCTCAGAGCCATTGGGGTACTTGAGATTCCTTCGTGGGGAGTGGCTGTGGTCTGAAGATTTCCAAAAGGCAAGAGAGGAGGCCAGGAGACCAGGAAGACTGGAGACCCCTGGAGAGCATCTGTAGGGCTTTGGTAACTGTTGGGAGAGGGGCAGTCAGTTTTCTTTAAGACTGTGTGTGGCCACTTGTATATTGACCACACTCCTGGGAATGACCACATGCCCAAGTGTACAGGTGAACTGCACATTGGCCTCTGATGACCTTTTATTTTAAAAAAAAGAGAGAACACAAAGTTGAGTGGGAGAGTGGATATCATCAAAATGTACTATATTAAATTCTTAAGGAACTAATAAAATTTTTTTAAAAACCTATTGGTCCTATGTAGAAATGTCAGTGTTCTTAGAAACCAGTATTTTCTAACTAAAATAGAATTCTCTTTTTATGTGACCAGATAATTTCCTTGGTGTCATTTCTATTTTGGGGTTCTTTTAACTAATTCTATCTATCATATAAGCTTGCTAACACAAAATTATTAGTATTAGTGCATGAGTTTTTTGGTTATAAAATTTTTCTGAGTGTTAAATGTGTGTGCATGGACTTTTCCATTCTATACAACCCATGTTTTCTAACAGTGCTTAGTTTTTTCTGACACTATTCTAAGATAGGCTTTCTGTTCAACATCTTATGTTATATACTGACCAAATGAATAATGATAAGCAGTAATATCAATAACAATTTAGTGGTGGTACTTATATTTCTGATTCCTGAAAATACACCGGAAGAACAAAGTAAGAAGTGAGCCAATGTTAACAGGAAATGTGGTCATATCTATGAAAAAATTTTAGAATAATCCGAATTATCTAGGGGAGAATTTTTGTCCAAAAATACACAGTAATTCCTGGAATAAGAGACCTCAGGGAAAAGAACTTACTATATATATTTTTAAGGCAGCTGTATTTCCCCTCTATCAGTGATAGATTCAAAGCCAAGCATAAGTAGTTCTAAGAAGAATAATATACACAACAGAAAACAGGTATCATCTCTTCAACATGTGTGGCCAATGGTTGTGCTGTTTCATTTAGATCACTCAGCATCATCTTCATTGTGGTGACTCGCTAAGCTTGTACTATGCTCACTTTGAAGCTGAGGAATTTGCTGTTCAAAATGATGAAGCGGGCCCCCAACCCGTGGGCCTAAGGTCTGCTGTATTTTGCTTAGTGCAATCTTTCTACTGAGCAGTGCTGCTGAACTGCTACTGAACATTGATGAAATTACCTTCAAAAAGTGCCATAAACTACAAACTGAGTAAATATGAGATCGGTATCTTGTCATCAGCCTTGTTTTAGCAGTAGGTCAAGTTGATAAAGACATCTAATCGAAAATCTATATCCAAAGATAAACTTTTAAACTCTTCATAGATTAGTATATACTACAATACAGGCTATATTTACTGATTTGACTTTTAAGTAAGTGTATTTTTCTTGAATATGTTTTTATTATAAAATATCTTCGTTAGCAGAAAAAAAATGGTATTTTAATCATCAGACACTATCAATTTTTATGTTATGATTCTGAGTCCGGAAAACAGAGACCTCGAGTGCTTGAGACACAGTTTCTGCTTTAGATAGGAATTATCTCATTTTTGGCAAATGTAAAATGAAATAGGAAAATCCTTTGTATGCTATTTTAAAGCCACTTGAGAGTGTTTAATATAAAAAGAGAAAATGTAATTTTTGATTTCAACATAATCGTATTTCAAAATATTGGATTTCAGCCTGTGCACACTTCTCTGGCTTAATTTTACATCTAATTAAACTAATCATAATGGAAAATGGATAATTCTACATTTCAAAATTCTCCTCAAATCCTAATTCGTTTATAGTGAGCCGGCAGCACAAAGCCACCAGCCTGAGATGAAGAAACTTATGAAAAATTACCTGTCATGTGTAATTCTGTGAATATTTACTAAATAGTTCTTGACCAAAAGTTCAGCCAAGTATGTAGGATGAATTTCTATCGCTGTACGAACTACTCCATGTAGCATTAAAACAGGCTCACACTTACTCCATTAAAAAAGGAAGGGAGAAAGACAGAGTGGCATGTCAAAACCATGTCACTCCAGGGATCCAATTCGTTTATCTCATGTCATTTACCAAATGGCCCACAAACTTGGTTGTTTTATTTTCTCCTCTGACTTTTGGGGTCATGAATTATGAATAGGACTCATCTGGGAGATTTTTCTGTTTTGTGGACATCGGCAGACTCCTGTCTCCTTGCTGGCGCATGCCTGCCAGGCTGTCTTTGCACTCTGCAGGAACTCTAGCTGGAGATGACAAGAATTCTCAGGTCTTCAGACTTCTCAGCATAGTGAATCTGACCCTCCCGAGAGTGTTCAGAAGACCACATAGAAGTTGCAAGGAAACCTATTATCTTTGTCTCTTGCCCAAATGTTACTAAGATAGTCACTTTATTATCTCTCTTCCCTGATGACCTGCTAAGTTTTATTTCTTGATAAAGGTTTTCCTGTGTTTACTATTCTGCATCCTCATTTCTGTCGTTCAGAAAACCGGTTGCTGGCAAACTGCAAACCAATGCCTTCCCAAACGTCAGCAGCGATGGGCATTTCAGGTGCCCAGAAATTTCACTTCTGTGTCCATCAGAGTTTCTAAACTCTGGCTCTTTTGATACAACTACAGCTATCTATAGTCTTTTTGTGTTTCCTCTATAGTCAACCCAAACTTTATCTGCTGGTAATATTTCTGCTTTTTATCAACTCCACATGACTGTTAGGATTATTTTCCTAAACATGAAAATCTATTTCTTGGTTTTGTTTAGTGTTTCAATGTCTCTTTCTTTGTGCTGTTTGGAGTGTGATCTCTGAGCCTCAGCCATGCCGAGCTCCCCACCTTCAGAGACGTTTGAGTACATCATCCCAATGTCCTGGTAGTGGTTGCTTTCTGTTTGCCTCCTAGAAATGTTCTGATCTCTCATTTGTTTCCTTAATTACACTTTTTTTTTGGTCTTTTTGAGACAGGGTCTCCCTGTAGCCTCAGCTGTCTCTGTGTAGACCAGGCTGGCCTTGAACTCACAGAGATCTGCCTGCCTCTGCCTCCCTGCTTATATTTTATTTATTATTTTATGTATATTCGTGTATTGCCTGCATGTAGATAAGTGTCATGCCAATGCCTGCAGAGGTCAGAAGAAGCTGTTGGATCCCCTGGGACTAGAGTTACGGACAGTTGATAGCTGCCATGTGGGTGCTGGGATTAGAACCTGGGTCTTCTGCAAGAACAACCAGTGTTCTTAACAACTGAGCCATCTCTCCAGCCTCTTAATTATACTTTTATTTTGTATCTTATATTGTATTTATATGAAAATTTCATTTTTCCTACAAACATGTAACATTTTGAGAGCCAGAATCAGGTTTATGTACATTTCCAAAGTCCTATAGAGTGTCTTATATACCTACACTCTATAAACAATGGACGTAAGCATATTACAGAAATAAACTATTTGGTTATATAAATAGTTCTGGATAAAGCTGCTTTTCCTGTATATGAACTAAAAATTCATATTTCCCTATTTTAACTCCATTTAGAATCTGTGATAAAAGAGAACTCTTTAAAGGGATTTACTTTTTCTTAGTTTAAAATAATTGCACTTATATGTTGAAGTTTAATGCATTTCCAAATACAGTATTATAATAAAATAATAATATTCATGTAGTAAAGGCTTCTCAATAACCATCATTCACAATAAAAATGTAATCCAGTGATGTTTCCAATTTAATATTGCATTTTTCCTAGGTGACATTATTCTATTATAAAGAATATCATTGTCTGAATGTCACATAAAAATTCAAATCCAAAACATTTCTGTGAAAATAAAAACCAGATTATCAGTACCCCCCTTAAGAAATAAGTCCAAAGCAGAGTTATACTTGTGAGTCCCAATCTTCCGTACAGGATTAACTCACATGCAGTAGTAAAACCTTGTCACCCAGATACATGAGCAGCCGGGACATTAACTCAGATTTGACCTGACCGTGCTGCTCTCCTAGACAGATTAATGGTTCTGATTCATGGCTATCACATGTTCTTCATGGCATATTGAAATGAAATCAAGTTCTGGTTTCAATATGTTAGAAAGAAGTATATTAGCCAATAGGAGCTCTGCTGATGTGACTCTCCCATGTGCTAAACTGGTCAAAAGAAAGCACATTCTCTCCTAAGTGAGCCACTGCCAAACTGGTAGTAGCTATATTTGAAGAAAAAAGTAATAGCGACAACAACAAAACCCTATTCTTTTCCTTGTTCTAACTTAACTGTCAGTTGAATCATCGTAGGCACACATGTCAGCTACTGCACTTTTGTTGCTGTGACTTGTAGAAGAGATTTTTTGGCTTGCAGTTTCCAAGGGATGAGTCCATCATGGTGGGAGAACATGACAGTATTCTGTAAGCAAGGGGCCAAGAAGCTGGGAGGTCACATCCTCAGTGACAGACATTAAGTGGAGAGGGAATGAATTGGCAGTAGGCTATAAACTCTCAAATTCCACCCCCAGTGTCATACCTCCTCCCTTAAAGTCTCACCTCCTAAATTTCCGGAGCACTACCACCTACTGGGGAACCAATTGTTCAAATCCTGTTGGGGGCCATTTCTTATTCAAGCTACTACACCTTGTTCCAGGGAGGTGCCAGTGGTTTCCATTTCTTTAGTTCACTCATTCTATTCCTATGCAAAGAATAAAAAAGATGGTATTATGGATTAAACTTGAATCTGTAATCCTTACATGTATTTCTACTGAAGGAAAAATAATGGTGATTAATAATTCAGACAAGGAAATCATCTCAATCATAGCTGTTAGGATTCATTAAACTAGCTCCAGTATTTTGGAAGGATAACCAGTAAGCAACAAAAGCCCATCTTACTAAACTTAGTATAAACTCTTTGTGCCCAACAGCTTCATCTCTTGGATTTTTTGGACAAGCAGAGTCACTACTATGCAGACACCAGTAAAAACGCTAATACCACCAAAGATACAACCTAAATACCAAATCCTGGGTGATTTCTTTCAAATTGAAATTGATGCACATACTGCCATATTTTAAGAGGATAGACACAGACGTGAAGGACGTATTTGAAAATTACATAAACCCGAAAGTAACACCAAAAAACTTTCTGCTTAAAATTGAGCAGAACATGGCAGTGGAATGCTAATTTTTATCATTTGTGTGGTTTGCAATATTTAATAAACCTGAGGCAAAAGTATTTAATAGAATATATTTGAATAACAAATAGCAATTCATATTTTACAGTTGAGTCACAAGCTGGTTTTCATCCACTTTTGGCTTCCTGATTCATCCAGTTTCTTTTCAGTTCTTCACTCTTCAGCCTCGTTAGCAGAAAATAGATATTTAACATCAAGCCTGTTTTACACTGAGCATGTTCTCCAGAATTATTAATGTGATACATAAGTATAAAGGAAAGTAATATATTTCTTTTAATTATCAGTGACATAATTTAGTGTTATAGTTGCAAATGAATAAAGACAAGCAGCAAAAAGTTTAAAGAAATTGCCCGTGGGAAAATAATTGGTATATAAAGCCATGTTATTTTTATATAATCACTATACATTATATTGGACTACTCAAAAAAATATTAAAACATTATTTTTTAAAAATTTTATTTATTGATATATATATATATATATGAGTGTATTGCCTGCATGTATGTGAGTACACCCATGCCGTGCAATGCCACAGAGGTCAGAAGAGGGCTTTGGATTCCCCTGGAATTGGAGTTAAGGATGGTACGTAGCCGCCATGTGGGTGCTGGGAATTGAACCCAGGTCCTCTGACTGCCATCTCTCCAGCCCTGATATTATGTATTTTTTAACACTCATCTAACAGCATAAGCATTTTGTAGCAATGTACTTGACTAGTTCATATGTTTGTATACAGTTAATATTTGGTAATTGCACTTTTGCAGCTTTCTTTTGGTATACTGAGCTCTCTGTCTCTGTGTCTCTCTCTCCTTTTCTCTCTCTCTCTCTCTCTCTCTCTCTCTCTCTCTCTCTTTCTTTTTGAATATGAGTGTGCCCATATCCAGCTCTTTTCATCTGTTGCTTTAGTATTACACTATAAACCTGTCCTTCTATCAATGTGCAGGTTATGACAACAGGCAAATAAAATATTTATATTTTATATTTAATACCTTGTTATATTGGTGTTTTCTGTACATAATATCTCTGGTAATTTGGAGGTTAAAATGTGCTCAAAACTTGTTGGATAAAGTTGAGTTTCATTAGTGAGTGAGGAGTCTGTGAAGGCTATATATATGTCCTCATCTTTGAAAAGCCAAATAGGAAGAAAGAACACCTGAATCACCCCAGAAGTTCACATACACAAGGCAGTTCACATAAGAACAGGCACAGGGTATGATCTCTTCCTCAGTGCCAGGTAAAACTTTGTCCTACAGCTGTTTCTCTTATTCTCACACAAGGCCTTATTCTTTGATGATATTTATGTAGCCTTTACATTTACCTTAGATCATAACCACAGATTCATTTTATGAGAATCCAATAAATAAATAAATGACATTGGCAGTGGAAGAGGACTTATTTATTTTTGGATCTAATCATCAGTCTCAGAAATGACCTTCCCATCTTCATGTCATAAGTTAAAATATACAAAAATTTAAATGTTAAAACATAGTTCTCATTCTGTGTAGGTTCTGAAACCCATGTTTTACTAGCTGAAGTGATGTTTCTAAATAGTTCTAGGTCTTTAACGTTCAATGTGTGGCTGCATATGACAAGATTATAAAATAAAATAGTATTAAGATGATAAAATATTACAGGTATACCCAGGGAAAATATATTTACAGTTGCCAATATTTTATTTTTATTTGGATCACTTAAAACTGATAAACGTTTATTTTCAGAGATGTTCTTAGAGTTAAACTGATTCAAGAAGTTAACAACCCATGGTCACAATTTCCATCAAATATCTCATTCATGAAAATGTGCCCCACACTGAGAATCTGAATGACAGGAAAGATGACCTGGTACACACCCCAGTGTCATAGTAATTAGCCCTGTGTAACGTTACAGTACCAGAGATTTGGCTTTGAATTATTCTTACTACTTAAAAAGGAACTTGATCCTTTGTGTCATAAAAATGTTAAATGGTCATTTAAAAAATTATTTGAGCTCACCATGTCTAAGATGATTTTATGTGTTCAGGATGACTTCTTATTAAACGTGGTAGGGAACTGTTTGCTTCAGCTTTACTGTCTGAATTTGACTACTTGTCAGACTGTAAAAAAGCCCTTCTTAGAGCTAGGTCTGTGTTGTATCTGTTAAGCTCAGAGAAGCTTACTATTAATTTTAGCACATGCTTTCTGTATTCAAATGCATCAGTGCTAATTATACTTATTTCTGCCAGCATAGATGCTAAAGTCATATAGTTGCCATTAAAATAACACATGCTGTATCTTTGCATGAGTCCATGTGTACAGCTGAAGGCTATACAACAAGAAAAAGTGAGAGAAAGCAGCAATTTCCCTTTGAGGCGTTGATTAGAGTAGTGCAAGACACTCCAAAATGACACAGCTATTTACACAACCCTTGATTGACTCCCAGAACTTGAAGGCAAGACACTATTGCTTAAGACGGGATATACTTCAAAGGACTTGGGGCAATGGAGCTGGAACTGACCTGGAAAACTACTACCTGAAGACTAGCTCTCCTGGCTTTGAGGACACTTTGCAAGCTGCTAAAAGAGGAAATCAATTAATGGTCCAACCCCAGCTTTAAGGCCTAATAACCACATCAATGACCAGCACAGCAAACTACATTGTGGTAGTACTGGCACTTTTATCTTGAGGGTAATCAAGTGGACTTAAGACCCACCTAGTTGCGGGGGGAACTCAGGTCTGGTACTGTAAACATAGCCAAATACACAGGGCTGGAATGATCATAGATCTCAGAGGACATCATAAGGTTGTAACATTCCTAGACAAAAGCAATTTTTTACTATATGCTAAATATGGATCCTTATATATACAGACAAGTATACCAAGCACCATTCATTAAAGCAACTTCTTTTGAAAGAGAAAGAGGGAATATTATAGGATTCCAAAACTTGTCATACACAGAAAATAAGATTCTTTGAGATGCCCAACACTAAGTGCCACATGTACAATAGAACCTCTACACCTAGGCTCACAGAAGATAGTGGAACAAAGGGTAGAGAGAATATTAATGCATATCTCAACTCTTATCAATGAAGCTCCCTCATGCAACAGAGGGCGAGTAACACAAATGGCCACTAATGGCTGAAACACAGAGAATTAAGAGTCTGTATAGTGTGGGTCTCTGGCAGGACTCCTATATTAAACTTTACCCACCCAGGGCTCGGTGACCATTGTGGAAGAGGGGGCAGAAAGATTATAAGAGCCAGGGGAGGAGGTATGTAAGCATATGGAAACAGAATTTTGCAGGGTCATTGGAACTTGTTCATATGAACCTACAGCAATGGTGACAACATGCACAAGACCCATACAAACTCAAGCAGAAAAATCCAGTAAGAAATGGAGATATGGGCAGCAGACCCCAATGTTAGCCAAAGAACTATTGGCAGCCGATTACTGCTAGGGGAAGGAGAGTTGATTTTCTGTAAAGGAGAGCCTCTAGATAGGCTGACTAGGCCCCAGTGGACGAACTTGCATTGAAGGGTGTCTGGGTGCACTAACTTGACTCGATAGGCCGTAGCATATATGACAGAATGAATGAAATCTGGTTGTGGGCTATAGGGACTTGCAGATAGGGGAGGGCTATAAAGATCATTAAGATATTTTATATGAAATACACAAAAATTCAATGAAAATATATATTAAAAAGTAAAATTGCATTTGTCCATATTTCAGGGTAGTCTAGACTTTTAAAAGTTGCCCTTGTATTATTTATTTATTTATTATTTATTTTTTGGTCTTT
Source organism: Nannospalax galili (assembly GCF_000622305.1). NCBI lineage: Eukaryota > Metazoa > Chordata > Mammalia > Rodentia > Spalacidae > Nannospalax > Nannospalax galili. The sequence continues at coordinate 1,860,170 of NW_008351881.1, read as the reverse complement.
TTGAGACAGGGTCTCCCTGTAGGTGAGCTAACCTGGATTTGCTATGGAGACCATGTGGGCCTTGAACTCACCAGAGATCCACCTGCCTCAGCCTCCCGAGTTCTGGGACTAAAGGCGTGTGCCACCATGCCCAGCCTTGTATTTATTTTTATTATTATTTTTTTAACTTTTACAAAAACTTTATTGAGAATTTCATAATGCATATAAGGTGTTTTGATTAAATCCATGCCCACGCCCTCCCCTTCAACACCTCCCATCTCTCCCCATCACTTCTTTCTTTTTCTTTTTTTCACTTCTTTCACTTATTTATTTTATGGGGCTTTTGAATACTCTAAAATTCCCCCCTCTGAAGAGGTAACCCTAAAATCTTTTAAGAATTAGATACAAGCTCCCAATAAATACTATTGTGCTAAAATGAGTAACCATTTTTTAATTTTCTTTCACTTCTCTTGTGAATATATACAAACACATATGATATAAAAATACACCTTTTTTGAGATAGTGGCATAAGGTGTGATTATATAACAATCCTTACCTGTTATATACTTTTTCATTTGGTCGTATTATATATGGTTATTAAGACCTAGCCCTGAAATCCCATGGGCTGGTGATACAGCGCAGTTGGTAAACTGCTTACTTTAATCTGGCTTCAATCTCTAGCACTTAAACAGGTGTGATGGAGCAAGCCTCCTGTCCTAGCTCTTGGGATTTGAAGGCAGGAGGATCAGAAGTTCAGGGCCGTCCTTGCTCTCACAGCATGTTCAAGACCAACCTTGGATACATAGTATCCTGTCTCAACAATAAATGAATAAATACATAAATAAAACAAATCTCTAAAAACCTCAATGGGCAAATAAATAGTTTTATGCTGGATCTTGCAGTCTGCTTTTCTTTGAAAAGATTGATAGTCTCTTTATTCTTTCCCAAAATGAAGAGCTGCTGTCTTATACGTGTTCTGTGGCTTCTTGAGTTTCTTTGATAATTAAAGAAAAGCAAACATACTTGTTCCCTTGCTTTTGATTTTCTCTCCAGCTTTTCACCTGTCCTCACTGGACTTTTCCAGTAGAGACTGCTCTCTGTCTCCACATTCCACACAAACCATGTGATCCCTGCAGTGGACCTCTGTAGGGCCCTAGCTTCCCAAGGAAATCAATTTACCCCAGAACCCCTGTCCTCACTTATATTTGGAAGCATTGATATTTCATGCTCAACTTATTAAAAGAGTACATTTAACTTCTTGAATATAATTCTTTCAACTTCAAATATTACCTTATTTAGTTCTTGAAATGCATCCACCAGATGATAAAGAAGAATCATTTTTATGTAAAGAGAATCTAGGACGTTGGTCTGAAGAGTTCCCCATAGCATTACATTCCACTGAAGTGCCTTTTCTTACAAACTATCTATGGTTTTAGTCACATTCGTGTGGCTATGTTGATTTCTATTAGAAAGTTTAAAAAGGCGTCCTTAATGGCAGCCTACATCTTCTTCATCAATAAGCTCCTTCCAGTGGCCCTCGTTCACTCCACCTCACAGAGATTTGGGCCATGCTCTCTGGACTCCAGAGGCCCTGCACTGATGTTAGGACTGAGGACAGTGTTGGACTGACGGGATTCATGTTCAGAACTCACTGGGCTGTGTTTGTAGCATATTTTCTAAATAGGCTTAGAGAATGGAAATGGAAATTCTGAATAGTGCCTAAGCTCATGAGGACATTGTAGCTTACTCATCAAGCCTTCAACACCTCTTCCAGGTCATGCCCAAGGAGCAGCCCCCAAACCATAACTGCCTCATCCTTTCCCCTTCTCTCATACCCCAGACTCCTCCATAGGGTTAACCTTCTCTCTTTGGGTGCGTGTTTACACCTATTGATCCTAACAGAAATAAAGTAATAGTAACAAGAAACTTCCAGATTTTTTCTTATTCTTTAGAAATAAATCTTTGAAATCTTTTAAATTCATTGCCTAAATTTGCAAAATTGCCATATTTTTAGAAAAGTATTCACTGTCAAATGAAACTGAAAATATGAATGGTATTTAAAAAAGAAGAGAGTATTTCATTAGGATTATGGGCAAGGAAATGTAAACTGACAATAAAGTCAGAAAAACCCAGGAAGGAAGGTGTTTAAAATTGCCTAATTCTGGATCTGGTGAGACGGCTCAACAGTTAGAACACTGGCTGCTCTTACAGAGAAGCCAGGTTTGATTCCCAGCAACCACATTCCCTCTAACAGCCATCTGTAACTCCAGGTCCAGGGAATCCAACACCTTCTGGCTGGGGCACTGACATACGTAACAGGCAAAACACTCATACACATCAAAACAATTATGCTTAAAAAAAAAGATCTCCTAATCCTTTTGGACCTCTCTCTCTTTAGAGTTCACATCATGACCATGCAGATTTCCAGAATGTGACAAGTTAGCAACCTGGCTTAGAAAAGAAAATTTCCATCAAGATCAGCACAGTACCAGGCCTTTGTTAAAACATCACTTTGCTGCTCCCTCGGAGCTGGCAAGTTAGAGCCTCTGCAAATTATGTATTTGGCAGTTTAACGAGATTGTCAAGCTCATCAATTGTCAGAGAAACAGAGTGGGGAATGAGGAGGAAGAAAGTTCAAGGTGATGTCTTTACTATGCCCTGGAATGCTAATAACTGGAGACAGAAATAAATACAGTGGCCCCTATATAAATGTAAATCACTTTACTGCATTAGTTCTTTCTTATTGCCAAGCTTCTGCAGTCTCCCTGCCATCCCTCTGTTGGTTTTTATGTGGCAATTATTTTTGTTTGTAAGCTAACAGGTAGCAAGGAAATCAACTCTCTGATGGTCACCTTTTAATTAAAGTAACTGCTAATGTAAGAATTCACTTTTATTGAATTGTAACTTGCTTGTTGCTCAGGGATAATGCAGAACAGACGGTATTTTTTCTCAAGATGAAAGATGAACGAAGGAAGTAATCTCTAACTTGACAGAGTGCTTGCTTCTTTAAGTACTCTGAGTCACAGAGAAAACTGAGGTGAAAATATGTTACCTAGGCAGGCCATGGAGGCTGGCCTGTGGGTTTAGACAAGACTACTTCAGTGTGACTGAGTCCCAACCAGGCCTTTACACACTTATATTGCTGGAATGTAATGAATGTAATGTTGCCTGAGGGCAGTATTAACGGAATCTTAGGACACTTGAAGTAGGCATCTTGAGGAAAGATAAACTAGAGGATGATGGCCATCTAACTATGTCTAGCAGACCTTAAGAGATAATAGTTCAGTCCAATATATAAACACTGAGTTAGTAAGGTGAAGGATGTGTTGAACTAAGAGACAGGACTTCACACCCAGATTACATGCAGAAAGAACTCTGTGTTTTAGTTCATGACATATTGAAAGTATAAATAGTTCTATATTAATTTAGGAATGTGTCTCATATTCTAATGACTCAAAATCAACTTCAATGAGTATTTCTATTGTCTAAAAATATTTATTTGGCTCTCTCACATCTGTTTATTTTGAAATCTCTATTATATCCTTGAAAAGTATAATAAAACAATTTATAATAAATACTGTGCTGTGCCAAAATTTTCACTAGACCTCTATAAAGTACTATATAGCAACAATAGACTCATATGCTCATGAAGTCATTGCTTTTGAGAATTTCATACATGAATATTGTTTGTGCATTATTGCCATCCCTCCCAGCCCCCCACCCGCTCCTCTCGTGTTCCCTACTCCCTTTCAATGTTTTGTCCTCTTCTTTGATTATGGTGATTGTTATATATGACAGGAGAAATGTTACAACTTCCCAGATCAAGATTTAGTCAACTTAAAGAGATAAAGATGACATTCATTGGCATTCTATATGATTAACTATGGGAAAACTCATTTCTACACACTTAATGTATTTATTTATACTTAAATACTTACAATATTTTCGTATTTTCAAATTTCTACTTAAAACATTTTCATGTGGCCTTGTGCATGTGAACTTGCGGCAATGGTGGCATCATGCGCAGGATCCATGTGGACACAATTAAACAAGGGCCCAGAGAGCGGGAGAGAAATGGGTGGCTGACTGGTCCTAAACTGAGAACTATTAGAGACTGGATAAGGGAGAATTGGCCTTACTTATGATCTCTAGATGGCTGACTAGGCTCCAGTGGATGAATTTATACTAAAGGACATCTGGGAACAAATGTTTGACTGAATAGCACTTAACATGTGTGGCAGAATGCATGAAGTATTGTGGGAGATGGAGGCATAGGAGAAGGGGTCCAAATTTAATTAAGAACTTTTGTATGAAATTACAAAAAAACAATAAAAAATAAAAAAATATTCTCACATAAAAATGTCCTACTCAATATTATTGCTCAATTTTTAAATACTACTTTTGAAACAGCAAATCTGGTATGTACTTCAGTATGTCCAGATCAAAACCATGTCCATTATCTTACCAATGAGGTGAAGAAACAGAGAGACCGAGAAGAGAAATGCAGGATGTTTGAGCCAGTCCTTAACATAAGCTCAATTCCAAGAAAAGCCTAGGCCTGTGAGCCGTACTGCAGGGGAAATAAAAATGCAAGCACACATGAGCACAGGCTCAATCATAATTCTTTCACCTTCACCGTAGTAAGATGTTTAAAGTTTTATAATTATCAAAGTAGGTAACAACAAATGTTAGTAGGTTTTCATAAAACATAATATAAGCTGTTGTAATAGCACAGGGTCACAGAGAGTGCTGAAAGAGATACGTTAGACAGACATTAAGTGCTAGACCCTGTGCTTCTCTTCATTTAATCCTTATATGAAATTTGACATAAATAATATTTCCATCTCACAGATGATGATACTGAGGCTCAAAGTCAGGTACTTCCCCATCCTATGGAGCCCATTTACACTGCTCAGGTTACAGATCCCAATTGGGGCTATCAGTGTCCCTCCACATTAAAAGTAGTCAACGATAAAGAAATAATTGCCATGCATCTTTTACAAAGGTTATGAAGAAAAATCAAGTCCTGTGACAGGACAACATTTGATTATTATTTGTACAAAATACGACAAAATAGCTACTTAAATCTATCACTTTGAGGACAAAACAGAAAATTATTTTTTACTTAAATTATCTTCTCAAATGAATACAATAAATCAATTTGTGTTATAAACCATTAAATTTAGAAGGGATAGCATGAATTACAGAAAATTTTTAAAATAAATTAGATTCCTATGTGTTTGTGCTTGGTCCAGAAATGATACCAAAATAATCTTTTCTGATTATTTTCTGATCGTTCCAAGCAATATATTTCAAAAATGAATTAGAACCCTTTGGAGGCCCAGCTTTGGAGCACCACAATGTTGAAAATCAGAAGGATGTATTTATCTCTGTAAATTACAGAAGATAAAAGCATTTCATCATTTTAAGTGAAAAAATAGTTATGATGAAAAATTACTTTGACAAGACTGCTTGAAATCAAATATATTTGTAAGGTTGAAAAGCTATTATGAGCCATATAACTGTCAAGTATGAGTGAATCTTAGCTGTATTTATTGTTTTCTTGATATCATATTTATCTTTAGAAAATTTGGGAGGGAAGTATTCTTTTAAAAATACTGTTCTCAACAGAGGTAAATAGATTGTTTTATATTCAAAGGCAAGAGGTGCACTGGGATGTCCTGGTGACTATTTTTCATATATTATATCAATCTTGATGTTTGCATCTCAATACATTCACACTTGTGTGCTGTGATTTATTTTACAAGATGGCTGTCAGACTCTCCTGATTTCTGGGAAGACTCGCAGAAAGAAATGTTTCTTGTTCTTTCCTTTCCTTGTGCATAAAGCATCTTTCAGTCACTAGCGTATAATTTCATGGGCAAATTAGGCCTTCATAATTTGGATTATTTTACCTTCCTGTTTAGAAAAAAGTTGAACTTTCAAAAAAAATGTATTTTGTTAATTGTACCATGCTACCGAATTCTAGATGACCCTCTGTGGGGAGGAGGGGGGTTATGGGGTGTCCCTGGACAATAATTCCACAGGAGGTATACCTCAATGAGCATTGTGATTTTGGTCTAATAACCTTGGTGAACATGGTCTGTATTTGTTGAGTGCCTGTTTGACATTCAAGGAGCTGGTATTTGTGAATGCCATCCTGTGATGTTATTTATTTATTTGCTATTATTTTTATTTTATGTGTCTGAGTGCCTACATGTGTATGAGTGCACCCGTGTCAGGCAATACCTGCAGAAATCAGAAGAGGGCATTGGATCCCCTGGAACTGGAGTTACAGATGGTTGTCAGTTGCCACGAAGGTACTAGGAATCGAACCCAGGTCCTCTGCAAGTGCAGCCAGCACAAGTCTGTGTATATGATTTATTGCATTTCTTAACTTGCATATGCTGAACCATCCCTGCATCTCCTGAATGAAGCCAACTTGATTATAATGGATAATTTTTTTTATGTATGCCTGTATTCAGTTTGAAAATTTTGCATCTATGTTCATCAGGGATAATGGTCTCTAGTTCTCTTTTTTGTAGTGTCTTTATATGGGTAAGGTATTAGAGTAATAATTTGGTTATAGCTCTTCCTTAAAGGTCTGGTAGATTTCTGCTGTGAATCCATCCACTTGGAACTGGTGGGGTGTTTTTGTTTGTTTGTTTTATTTTTTTAGGAAGAGTCTTTACTGCTTCAATCCCTTTGCTTGCTTGCTATGGGCATTTTGAAATCAAATATTTCTCTTATGTTGGTTTAACTTCGGTGGTGGTTCAAAACTGTCTAGAAATGCATTCACATTTTTAGTATTTCTAAATTGGTGGAATATAGATTTTTAACACATTTTCTTATGATTTTCTTAATTTCTTTGGTATCTGTTATGATGTGTCCCTGTTCACCTTTAATTTTATTAATTTGAGTTTTCTCTCTCTTTTAGTTAATTTGAGAAGGCTTGACAATCTCATATATCTTTTCAAAGAACCAGGTCTTTGTTTAATGGGTATTTGCATGTTTCTATTTCCATTTCATTAATTTTTGCTATGATTTTGATTATTTCTTCCTATCTGCTGTTTGGAGGTCTGTTTTGTTTTTATGTTTCCATACTCTTAAGGTTTATTTTTAAGCTATTTACTTGTGCTTTTTCTGGTTGTTAATATAGGGACTCGGAGCTGTAATTTACCTCTTAAGATTGTTTTCAATGTATCCCAGAGGTTGTGGTATACTGTGTTTTCATTTTCATTTAGTCTCAAGAATATTATTTCTTTCTTAATTTCTTTAAAGACTCATTCATTGATCATGCTGTCATACTATGTTGTTTAATTTTCATGAATTTGTATATTTCTGAAGATTCTTTAGCCATTGGTTTCAAGCTTAAGACTCATTCATTGATCATGCTGTCATACTATGTTGTTTAATTTTCATGAATTTGTATATTTCTGAAGATTCTTTAGCCATTGGTTTCAAGCTTTATCCAACTGTGGTCAAATAGGATACAAGGATTTATATCAATTTTTTTTATACTTACTGAGTTTGGCTTTGTGACCCAAAATAACATCTGTTTTAGGGATGCTTCCATGGGCTGAAAAGAAGAATGTATATTCTAAAATGTTTTGGGTGAAATATTCTGAAAATATTTGTTATGTACATTTACCGTATGATGACATTTAACTCCAGTATTTTTATCAAGTAAAGTTTTTCCTTTTCCTTAAATTACAATAGATAGTTTTTCCAGGTAAAATAGTCTAGTTTGATATCTGCAGTCTTTTAGGACTTTGATTGAAAGGTCCTCTGGCATTTTAAGTTTCCTTTGAGGAATTATTCTGATGGCCTGCCTTTTTATGTAACCTGAGGCCTCCCTTTTGTATGCTTCATACGTGTATGTTTTAATTATAATATGTAATGGGGAACTTGTTTCCTGGTCTTGTCTTTTTGGTGCTCTGCGTACCTTTTATATCAGTAAGAATCTCTCTTTTCTTAGACTTTATAAATTTTCTTCTGTGATTTCACATTCTATTCCTCTGACCTGGAATTTTTTCCTGTGCTCATAATTCATAGATGTGTTCTCCTGCAGGACCCCAAATCCGCATATTCTCTTCCTGAGACAGTTCATCATTTTCTCTCATGGTGCAGTCCAATTCCTCTACCTTGTCTTCAAGCCTCGATATTTTACTGTCTACATAATCAGTTCTACTGGCAAAACCTTCCACTGAGTTTCTTAATGGAGTTAATTAAAGTTTTCCTTCCCATTTCATTTCAGTTTGGATTTTCTTCATTATTTCTAGTTCTTTATTGAATTCATTTTTCCTATGTTCAGTTGTCTTCATATTTTCTTTAGACCTCTGTTTATATTTTCCTGGACTTCAGTCAGGTTTATTTCACCCCTTTTAAAGTTATTTCAAGTGTTTATTCATGACCTCTTTGAACTCTTTGAAAAAGTTTGTAATTATTCCCTAAATTCTGTGTCTTGAGATTCATTTAAGTTGTTCTTATTGGGAACCATTACTATGGGATTGATGATCTTTTGGGAGTGATGATTTCTTTGTTTTTCTTTTACTTTATTTATTTATTTATTTATTTTGTGTGTGTGATTGTGTGTGTGTGTGTGTGTGTGTGTGTGTGTGTGTGTGTGTGTGTGTGTGTGTGATGGGATCTGACTCCTCCACCAGGAGTCCCATGTTTGAAAGAAACTGTCTCTGCCTTTCCCAGCAACTACCTGTCACCACAATTTCTTTAGGCAGAGTTGGGACTTCTTACCCACTTCCTTATGTCTATGCTGATATTTTATATGATTTGAACTTGCATGAGATTTCTGAATGCTGTCATCACTGCTGTGAGTTCATATGAGTAACTGTCCAGCTGTCTGGAAAACTCTATTTCCTTATGGTCATCCACCCCCTCTGGCTCTTACAATCCCCTCTTTCCATCCCTTCTTCTTTTTAAAAGATTTATTTATTATTTTTATTTTATATGTATGAATGTATCGCCTGCATGCATGTAAGTGCACCCATGTTGTGCAGTACCCACAGAAATCAGAAGCGGGTATTGGATTCCCTGGAACTGGAGTTATGGAGGGTTGTTAACTACCATGTGGGTGGTAGGAATCAAACCTGGGTGCTCTGAAAGAGCATCTGGTGCTTGTAACTGCCAAGTTATCTCTCCAGGCCCCTCCAGCCCTCTTCTGCAATGCCCCTCTGAGCACTGGGAGACGTTTGATATAGGTGTCCAGTTCAGGGGTAAACGTTCTACAACCTCTTGTTCTCTACATGTTAGACAGTTGTGGATTTGCATGTTAATCACCATATGCTGCATAAGGAAACATTTCTGGCAAAAGTCGAGAAATGAATTAATCTATAAGTCATTAAGAGTCTATTTAATAAAAAACTAGTATAAAGTTTTCTCCTATGTCCTGTGACCTGTTTAATTTCAGGTTCCTGAGTCTGGTATCAATGTCAGGTTTGGACTGCAGCTTAGGAATTAGACCTTAATAAAGAGTTATTGGTTACTCCTACAATATTTGCACCACTATTGTACCACTAGGCATGTCTTGCCAGGCCAGTTGTAATTGTAGTTCACAGGATTCACGCTTGGGTAAATGATGATTATTATTTTTTCTTTCCAGTAGATTGCATAGCATCTTCCAGCCTTATGAATGCTTTTAGCCAGTAGAGATGAGGCTCTGAATTCAGCACCAACTTGATTTCCCCTTGTGTGTCCCACAGCTCATACATGTGGTATCTTCAGCACTAGGGTCTTACCATCTAGTTCTGGTGAATAACTAAGAGCAGGGATGATGGCCAGTAGTGTTTGAAGGTCTATGGGACCTATGGTCTACAGCTTCTACAGAGGGAGGCTGTTAGTAGCATTGAGGTTATTATTATTGTTATTATTATTATTGCTGTTGTTGTTGTTGTTATTAGCTTATAGTGGCTAGAAAGGGCAGTGTCCCACAATTATAGGAATACTCTTTTAATTTTTTTTAATGATGGATCTGTGTATATTTAAGAAGCTTCTATAGTGGCAAGTTTCCATGTGGCTTTTTCTAAAGGCCTTTAGTGTTACTTATCCTTCCCCGTATTCTGCCCTACCCTCCTCTTTTCTACCCTCTTTAACCATTCCTTGTCTAATGTGTCCACTTTCTCTGTCATATCTCTGCATTCTACCACTCCTCTCAAGAAGCGTCCCTCCTCCCCATGGTCATTTACTAGTTTCCTTACCCCTTTGAACTTTCCAATTGAGACATGCATATCTAAAATTTCAAAGTTTTAGAAATGCTTAAAGGTATGATAATGGTAGATAATTTCCTAGAATTAACATCCACATTTGTACATGTTTCCTGGGTTTTCAGGTTTGTGAAGCACTACTTGGATCACTGCTGTTTTTTGCTAATAGCATGGTCTCATGTAGTCTAGGCTGACCTTAAATGTGAATGATGTCGAATTAAAGACCTTCCTGCATCAACTTCTCAAATGTTTAAATTATAGGATGTGCCACCACAACCATCTACTATTTTTTGTTCATTTGTTCTTATTGTTTTCTAGTCCCATTTTTATTTGTTTTGTTTTTGTTTGACTAAAGCTCATAGAAAAATTAGAGTCAAAGAGATATGGAAGGAACCTAGTAAGTATAGGCTTATTAACTTACTAGGCCTGTTCAGCAGTAATAGAAACTATAGAGATAGAAACAAAGTAACATTACAGTTACTGTTTTTATTTAAAAGCACAGAGTTAAAAATACTACCCATCTAACAACATATTTATTACAACCTCAAATAGAAATTTCAGAAACTAGAACTTTAAGGTCAAAATATTCCAGACTGATGATCAGTTACTCATATGAACTCACACCAATGGTGACAGCATGCACAAGTTTTATATAAGCTCAAACCAAACAAAATCCCAGCATAGACATGGGAAATGAGTAAGAAATACCAATCCAAGAAAAGGAACATTTAGCAGTTGATGGCTGCAGGGAGGAAGAAAGACAGAATTTTATGTTTTAATCACCATTATTGACAACAAACCTCTCCACTGGGGATTTGTCTAAACTTTATTCCAGTTTCTATACTGCTTTTTCATTGGGTAACAGGCAGTTATTTGTTTAGTGTTTGCAACTATTGCTATGAATATTCTAGGTTGTAAAAATACATATATGCTATCATTTATTTGTATTTCCTTACCATTTTAGAAGCTTTTCCATATTCTTGTTTGAGAACTATTTAAATTTTGTACATTGAGACTAAATTTACAATTGCTCTAATGTTATATTGTGTTTTTGTAGTCTTTGCTTTCTTATCAATGACATTAGGTAGATAACAACTTCTGTACAAAATAAATTACTATTAGATAAATCGTCAGGCAGAACTCAAAAATATACTTTAAGCACTGTTTTATTTGTGAGGCACCAAAATATAGTGGTCTAAATAGTGAGCTTTAACTGAATCAACTGGCGAGTATCTTCATCTATACCATGCATGAACAATGTGATTTAGGCATTCTTCTCTTCCCCCTTATGATGTCTATTTTGCATTGGATTGTTCTCACTATTAAATAGTAGGATTTAATAAGGTACTTAATAGAAGATAACAGTCAAGTTCTAAGCATAATTAGGAATGGCATTCTACCAATTGGGCTGTATGAATAATTTATTTTTGTTTTTATTCTTTGTTCCTTGTAAATCATACCTCACTGTTTCATTATTTACTAAAAGTAGTTGTTAGAGGATACAATTTATTAAAACTATTCTGATCTGGATTTTTACTGACTAGTCTTAGAAATACATACTGTGATTTTAGGATAGTATTGAATCAAGTAGAATTATATGCTTCACTGAATTTACATAGTGAAATGAGCAACAGTCTTCAATACCCTGTGGTATCTTTAACCTCACTATCATCAGGAGTGATCTATGAATGGGACTCATTTCTCATTATAAGCTATAAAGGGAAGCTCATTTTTGGAAGGTTTTGGTATTTTTCTTCATGTCCCGTAACAACTATTCATGATAGTTTCTTTTGTTTTACACATTTCCTGTAGCAATACCAAGTCTCTGAAAACTGAATCTCTCACCTCAGTTCCCATAGGCTTGTGACTTTTAGTTCTTCCTCACAGACCACAATTTTTTTTTTGCTGAATTTTTAAAATGAAGTGAGTGTGTATATGTGTGTATTTAGGTGTTTGCACATGAGTGCCAGTATTTGCAGAAGCCAGAAACATTGGAGCTTCCTGGAGACGGAGTTACAGAGGTGAGTTGCGTCATGTCGGTGCTGGAAAGTGTGCTTGTCTCCTCTATGAGAGTAGCTCTTGCTCTTAAACACTGAACCATCTCTTTAGGCCCAAGTAGTAAATTACATAATTGGGTTAAATGTGTGTGCTTTCAGAACATGTGGTCACAATTGTTGGCATTTGTAAGACTTTAATATACACGTACAGACCTCAAAATTCTCAAAAAATTTATATTTCAACATTTCAAATGGACAATTAAATGTAATAAAATATATGATAACATATTGGAAAGTTATTGAAATTAGAATTTTTTATAAAAATTAAGATTTTTTTAGACTAGATATGGTGGCGTATACTGATCTATTCAGAGATTTTTAAATATTGGCTGAGGTTCCATGTAGAGACAGTAGAAGGTGTGTGACTTATCCCAACATTAAATTCACGTTTCCCGTACTTCAAGTATTCGCATTTCAAACTCCCATCTCTTTTTCAAATTTATTTTTTATGGTACTTTACAAGTAGTCTTTATTCTTTCTTCCAAATCACTCACGTGTGGTTATAGGCATATTTCATGCCATCATGCCCAGGTTTTGTTCCTCTTCGGTTGAAAAATATCGATCTCCTAGTGACAGAAATGAGATGAGCTGCTTGTGGCCCAAACCGAGTTCCACAGGAACCAGGAGCAGTGATTACTGCAAATTACAGAATCTCTATCGATTGTGCTCCTCCTTCATCTCAACAGCCCTGAACTGCAGCTTCTCTGTTGTCATTGTGCAGAAGACTAGAGAGCAAACAGTCTTCTACTTGAACATTCCACCATTCTTTCCCAGTACAGTAGCTAGGGAAGAGTTCATCATAAATGACACACATGTTCTCATTCAGGACACAAGTCTCCCACTGATTCCTTCAAGAAATAATGTCATATATAGTGGACTCATGTTAAATATGGAGGTTGCAGAGCAGGAGAAAATTAAGGCTGCTTGGAGGTTCTATTAATGACACAAGTGTACTAATTAGAAATGATATCAATCTAAGATGAAAAGAAAAAACATTTAACAGAACTCATGAAGACCTTATAAACAATAATAAAAGTAAATAGGTACAGATACCTTTAGAATGTTAACAAATGCCAAGGACAACTTAATGTTTTAAGTGATTAGTACAACTGAATTTTTCTTTATGCTGAATGAACAAATCTATTAGAAGCAAAGAAAATAAGATTTAGTTTATTATTTCACTGGGGAAAAAAGGCCAATCAAAATGTAATTGGATCCATTTAGAAGAAAAAAGATAAGCAATGTGCTAAAGGGGTAGAAGTAATTAAGAAGGCATTTAAGGATTAATACAATATACTCTAATACTGTATGTCTTTGGAAAACCAAATCAGTCCTGATTTAGACTTTGAAAACTGCAATTAGGAAAATTTTCAACTATTAAGCAAAATCTTTTGAAATTTTTATTTCTGTAGAGGAAATGTGAAGTTGTACTGAGGCCATTCATGAAATAAATTGTTGAGTCCAGATGGTTATTCAATAGAGTTTCATAAGGGGAAAGATGACACTAGAATTTGTTTCCTTTTATCAGTTGTGTTTATAATCAGTTCTTGCATAAAACACTTCTGTTTTTCTGAGTAAGACCTCAGGGCCTCTTTGTTAATATGTATATATAGAGAGAGAGAGAGAGAGAGAGAGAGAGAGAGAGAGAGAGAGAGAGGCAACCTCCATTTGTGTTTTAGAGAATCTACAATTCTAATAACACTAATTTTGAAATTGAAAATGTATATCATTCCATGAGTTTCATGAGAATTTTGTTTCATTGAATGTTGTTCCAAGAATCTATACAAGGTATTGCTTCTTATTAAGAAAAAAATTACAAGTGTTCTGTTCCTAAGAGAATATCTTACAAATGGAACCTGTGTGGAAATCTTACCCAGATGTTTGATCAGATACTGCAATTAATATTTCTGGTCAGGAAATGGGGCACGTCCATTTTGATAAATGGTGCTGCTGATTTGGGGGGACATAATGCTTGAGGTTCAGTTCTCCAAACATTTGTAGCCACACCACACTGGCTGGATGGCCAGCTTCTAAATGATTTGACCTTTGCTGCAATCAACTCTCAAAATCCCTGGACTAGTTATTCAATTCACTGTTAGGGACAGAGCCAGTCTCTAAAGGGTTGAGAATAATGTTACTGTGTATAATTAGGATAATGAAACACACATTTTATCTCTATTTAATTTACAAAGGCTGTGTACATACGCAAGTACTCACAGTATTTGGAAAGTCACTCAATGAATGATGGAGAGGAGGTATGTCTAACTAGTCATGACTTGAAAACTATATACTCACTCAGTCCTTCTTAAACAATTGCCAAGAACTTGAAAAAGTAAAACATTTAATCAGAATCTAAGTTTTATACAACTGAGCTATGTGCTTTTTAATATAAAGAAGTGAAATCTTATAAACTCTTACTAGACACATGACCTCTAAGAGCTCAAAACACCTCCCCTAGTAAGTTAGACAAATCACCTAGTACCACAAATGAGATCACAATCGTATGCTGTTTTTATTGAAACGCTTTTCTTACTAATATGTCATAGACAGCAAACATGGATCTATGCTATCTCTTGAATTACTCTACACAATACTTTTTTACACATGTCTAGGGCTTTAACCCATTGCCAAACACATTTAATATTGCTTCTCGATTTTCAAAAGCTTTAAGTAAATCTCCAGTCACCCTCATATATATTTATTTCTTTGATAAAATTTCTTAGACAGGAGTTTTGATGTCCAAGCACATTGACATCTGACAAGTGCATAACTACTGAAGAACCCGACTTCAGAAGGCTTTACCAACTTAATGGTGACAGGCATTTAGGATCTTTGTATGCCGGCCACTCATGCTTCCAAGTTAGGAAGGTAATTTGGTCACTTCATAACTTATCATTTCCTTTTTCTGTACTTCAGATCCATTTTTTTGGTTATTCAAACAAGCTGAATAATAAACAATAAAATGATATGCTCTGTCAACGACCTTACACTTCAAATTCTCAGAAATACGATACTTGGAAGTTTGCGTAGTTTCTTGTTTCCCTTCATTACTATGAAAAAGGTGTTTTGCTAAAGTTTTTCCTTCTCTATCAGCCTATGAGAACAGGACTTTACTACTTAGGAGCTATGTTTTCTCAACTGAATAAATGGGCTTCAATTTATCAGAAGTTTAGAAACCTAGAATACATAATGTTGATGTTAGTGTTATTATTCCATGCCCCTCAAAAGTATGAATTTTATTTATTTTAATATCAAGTAAAAGAATCCATTTTGTCTGTCCTTTAAAAATATCTTCTAATGGATCTTTTTGTAGCAAGTGTTTTGATTCTTTGAGAATGTAATACAATATGTTTTGATCATATTCAGAGTTTCTCTCCATCTCTACTCCTACCCTAGTAAGTCTCCTTATTTTATATAAAATATTATTATTTTTCTTTTTAAAAAGGCATATTAAGCCAGGCGTGATGGTGCACACCTTTAATCCCAGCACTTGGGAGGCAAGGCAGGTGGATCTTTGTGAGTTCGAGGCCAGCCTGGCCTACATAGTGAGTTCCAGGACAGCTGGGGCTACAAGGAGACCCTGTCTCAAAAAAAAAAGATTAAAAAATAAATAAATAAATAATTTTAAAAAGACCTATTGAGTCAAATCTGTGATTCCAAAACTCTTGCATGTGGTATCATCCTTGGAGCCTTGTCAACCTGCCTTACAACCATAAAGAAAATTGACTTTCCCTCTTGCAGCAGCTATCAGCTGCCAATAGATCTTTAGCTAGTGCTGGAGCTCCTTGCCCACCTCCCCCAGTTTTGTGGAGCTCCTGTCTGGCTTAGGCTTGCACAGCTATTGTGTGTGCTGCCACAAGTGCTGTGAGTTCAACTGCCCCATGGTGTCCAGACAGCATAGTTTCCCTGTGTTCATCTATCATTATTGGCTCTTAAGATCTATCCCCACCCAGTCATATGCCTGAACCTTGGCAGGAGAGGGTGTGACATAGGTCTACCATTTAGGACCTAGGCACTCTGCACTGTGCAAACCCCAGTGATGGTGGTAGTTATGTGTTCCATCTCATGTAGGGGGCCTTAAATAAAATCAGGAAGTGGTAGGTTACTCCATAACATGATTAACATCACACTACTATATATCCATAATATTGTTGCATCAGTGGCATATCTTGCTGGGCCAAGTGCTGTTTTAGATACCATGATTCATAGCTAGGTAGACTGATGATTATTTTTCTCTCTGTGCAGCTTGCATAGCACTTTGTTAGCTCTGTGCAAGGAAGGCAGTAGAAATAAAGCTCCGAGGTGAGAACCAGCTTGATTTGTCCTTGTTTTTTTCTATAACTCACAAGTGCAATGTCTTCAGACATAGGATCTTCCTGTCAAGTTCTGGTTAGTAACCAAGATCAACAGCGATAAACAGTACTGTTTGTTAGTATGGGATCCCCTGGTAAACAACACCAAAGGAGGAAGTCCATTTCTGGCATTGCCTTTTTACTTGCTGTCCTGTCATGTCCACTAGGTGTGCTGATCCCCAAATGTAAACTAAGCTCTTTTTATGTGTTACATGTACATACTTAAAGAAGCTTCTACAGTATTAAGTTTCCATAGGACTTTTTCAAAAGGCTTCTGTGTGAGCTATCCCTCCCCTTACTCCTTTGTCTGTCCTGTCCTCCCATTTCCACCCCACTTAACCCTACTTATTACATTATTCTTATTTCCTCCTTTACCACATTTTATGTTCGAACCCCCACATAGCCCCCTATTAGTTTCCTGATCTCTATGGATGCTCTAATTGATGTTACCTTATTTACAGATTTAAACCCAACATCTACTTGTGAGAGAGAATGTGTGACATTTGATCTCACTTTCCTCACACAGGATGATTGTTTCCATTCCCAGCCATTACTAGCAAATTTCATAATTTTATTTTCTCAACAGCTGAATAATATTCTATTAGGTTAGTATACTGTACTTTCATTATCAATCCATCTGTTGATGGATGTGTAGTTGGTTTCCATTTCCCGGCTGTTATGAATAAAGCATCAATGAACATGAATGAAGAACATAGAGACCTTTGAGTATATGTCCAAGAGTGGTATGGGTGGATCATGTGGTGGATTTACTTCTAGCTTTTTGAGGAACCTCCACACCGATTTGCATAGTTCCTGCACCAGTTTGTAGCCCCATCAACAGTGAATAAGTGCTCCCATTCCTTCACTTCCTCCCTACAATTTGTCATCTTTGTTTTTTGGATCTTAGCCATTTTGACTGGAGTCATATGAAAATCTCAGTGGTGAAAAAAAAATTAAATATTTGCCAGTCATTTACTTTTACCTCTTGAGAACTCTCAGTTAAGTGTCTCTCATCAGTTTTAATTAGGCTGTCTCTTTTATTGATGTATATCTCTTTACTTGTTTGTATGTTCTAGATAACAGTCTTCTGTCAGAGGTATAACTGATAAGGACATTTTCCCATTCTGTAAGCTGCCTTTTCACTTGAATGGTGTCCTTTGCTGTACAGGCAAATTTTAGGTTCATGAGGTTCCATTTGTCAATTGTTGGGCTTTATACCTGCACTGTAGGGTTCTGTTCAGAAAGTCCTTTCCTGTGCTTTCAAGTCTCAGTATATTTCTTACATTCTCCTCTTTCAAATTCAGGTCTTACACTCAGGCACTTGATCTATTTGCTGTTGACTTTGGTTCAGGAAGAGAGATAGGGATCTAGTTTCGTTCTTCTACACACAGCAATACAGTTAGAGAAGCACCATTTGTTGAAAATGTTGTCTTTTCCCTCATGTGTGTTTTTGGCCTCGTCAAAAATCAGTTGACTATAAGAATGTGAACTTAAATCTGGGTTTTCAATTCTATTTCATTGAGTATGTGTCCTTTATGCCAGTGCCATGCAGTGTCTATTACTAAAGCTCAGAAGTATAACTTGAAATCAGGGGTGGCAATGCCTCCAGCTGTTTTATTATTCAAGACTGTTTTCATGACAGTGATTTTTTTGTGTGTGTTTTCTTAGGAAAGTTGAGTTGTTTTTTCCAATTTCTGTGAGGAACTGTTTTGAAATTTTAATAGACATAGCATTGAATCTGTAGATTGCTTTTGCTATGGCATCTTTATAATATTAATCTTGCAGATTCATGAGCATGGTGGTCTTTCTATTTGCTAATATCATCTTCGATATCTCAGAGTTTTATTATATAAGCTATTCACTTCCTAGTCAGATTTATTCCAAAATATTTGTGAGGCTATCATGGATAGGATTGTTTCTCTGATTTCTTTCACAGTAAGTTGATGGTATGTAGGAAGGCTACTGATTTCTGTGTGTTCATTTTGTATTTTGGTACATTGCTGAATGCATTTGTTAGCTCTCAGAGTTTTCTGGTGGAGTTTTAAGGATTCTTTATTACAGATTCCAACATAAAGAAGCTTTGACTTCTTCCTTTCTAGTTTGTGTCTTTTTAACTCCTTCACTTTTCTTATTGCTCTAAGGAAAAATTTAAGCACTACATTGAATAGGAATGGAGAGCACAAACATCCTTTTCTTGTTCTTGATTTTAGTGGAAATGTTTTGAGGTCTTTCTCTGCTTAGTGTGGTCAAGACTGTGCATTTTTTGCATATTGCGTTTAGTATGTTGAGATATGTCCCCTGAGTTCCTAGATTCTCCACAACTTTTATCATGAAGGGATGTTGGATTTTTGTCAAATGACTTTTCTGCATCTGTTGAGAATATCATGATATTTCTGTACTTGTGTCTAATTATGGGGTGGATTGCATTCCTTCTTTTACATACGTCAAATCATCCCTGCATCTCTGGGATTAAGCTGACTTAATCATGGTGGCCATGCTGGATAATGTTTTTGATGTGATCTTGCATTAAGTTTGCAAGTACTTTCTTGAGATATTTACATCTATGTTCATCAAATATAGAGAGATTGGCCTATGAATTTCCTTTGTTATTGTTATTGTTGTTGTTTTATCTTTTTTTGATCTTGGAATTAGGGAAAAACCATCTTTATAAAAATAATTTGAAAGTGTTCCTTCCTTTTCTAGTCTATGAAATAATTTGAGACTGAGTAATGGCATTATTTTTTTAAACGGTTGAGTAGAATTCTGTGCTGTATCCATTTGTTCCTGGGTTTTTACATCTAGGAATTTTTCTGTTTCCATTAGAATTTCTAGTATAGTGTTAAATAGCTTTTTAAAGTATGTTCTTAAGATTCTCTGAATTTTCTCTGCATGTTATATTTTTCTTGTAATATTTGATTTTACTGTTCTGTCATCTCTCTATTTCTTTTGGTTTATTTGGGTAAAGGCTTATCTCTCCCTCACTCCCCTTGTATAATCCTCCCTCCTTCCTCCTTGTTCAGAGCACCCCTTCTTGTCCTCATTACTCCTTAATAATACCTGTCTCCTATTACCCCACTCCCGGGCTCCTTCTTCCCCTTTCTCCCCATGGTCCCCTTTCATTTTCTTGTCTCACATTAGTGTATATCGTCACATCCAGGGACTTGGATATAAAATCCACAAATGAGAGCGAATATATGTCGCTTATTTTTCTGAGTCTGTGCTATAGTTCAATCCATTTACCTGAAAATTTTGTTTTTCTTTACCACTTAGTTGAGGGACATTTGGAGGGCCCAGTAGATGGACTGACACTGAAGGTCATTTGGGGACAAATCAGACTTTCTCTCTCTCTCTCTCTCTCTCTCTCTCTCTCTCTCTCTATATATATATATATATATATATATATATCATGTAG
>NW_008351881.1:1829679-1840050 GCF_000622305.1 Nannospalax galili | reverse complement strand
ATATATATCATGTAGGTTATATATGTGTGTATGAGTATATTAAATTGGGTGAGGCTTTGGTGGGGAGGTACAGATAGAGGAGGCTCTCTAAATGCCGTCAAACTACATTAAAAGTTATGAAAAAAAGAAAAGTCCACTGTTATTCCAGTGGGGCTGCCTTTATATGTAAGTTGACCTTTCTCTCTCATAGCCTTCAGTATCTTTTCTTTGTTCTTTACACTTAGCGTTTTGACTATTTTACTGTGTGAAGGGTTTCTTTTTTCTGGTCCTGTGTGCTTGGTATTCTTTATATCACTTGCACCTTGATAGGTATGACTCTTAAAATTTAGGAATTACTTTTATGATTCTGTTAAAATATTTTCTTTGACCTGTTTTCTTCAATGATTCATCAGTGTCTTCTTTGATAGTTGTCCGGTTTATTCATTTCCTACATCATTTTAGATTTAACATTTTCCTTGGCTGAGCCATCTGTTTCCTCACACTTGTGTTGATAGTGACTGTATCTTCAATAAGTGGTGTAGGAAAAACTGGATATCCACAAGCTAAAGATAAAATTGAATACATATCTTTTACCCTGTGCCCAAATCATCTCCAAATGGCTCAAAGACATTCATGTAAAATCTGAAATGCTGAAACTGTTAGAAGAAAACATAGACAAGATGTACAGGTGAAGGAAAGGACTTTCTAAATCAGACTTTATTTTCTCAGGAATTAATGTCAACAATTGACAAATAAAACCTCATTAAACTAAAAGGTTTCTGTACAGTAAAGGAAACAACCAGCCAAGTGAAGAGGAAACTTGCAGAGTGGGAAAAAATCCTTGCCAGCTACAAATCTGATAGAAAATTAATTTCTAGATTGCACAAAAAAACCCTCAAAAAATTAAGAATCAAGAAAACATATGACCCAATTTAAAAAATGGGCTATAGATCGCCACAGAGAATTCTCTAAAGAAGAAATAAATATAGCTAAGAAATACCTTTAGAAGTTTTCAACATCTTTAGTAATTAGGGAAATGCAACTTAAAACTACATTAATATTTCATCATTCCCTAGTCAGAATGGCTACGATTAAGGTGGCAGGGAACAAATGCACCAAATGCTAGCAAGGATCTGGGAAAAGAGGGATCTGCTGGTGATACTGTAAACTGGTGATGTGGAAATCAGTGTGGAGAACTCTTTTAAAACTAAAAACAGATCGACCATATAATCCAACTCTATCACCCCTTGGTATATGCTCAAGGACTCACTATCCAATGATGGAGATGCTTGCTCAGCCGTGTTTATTGCTGTTTGCAGAATTGCCAGGGAATGGAAAAATCCTAAATGCCTCTTAATCAGTGAATGGAATGAAAAGGTGGTATGTTTACACAATGGTGTTCCACTCAGCAGTAAAGAAAAATGAAATCATGAAATCTACAGATAAATGGATGGAACTAGAAACCATTAATGTAAGTGAGATAACTCAGACCTAAATAAACAAGCCACACATTCTCCCTCATTTGTGGATCCTGACTCCAGATCCTTAGATGTGATATACGTCCCTAAAAATGGAAGGGAGCCATGGAGATAAAGGCGAAGAAGGAGCTCAAGAAAGGGGTAGAAGTTATCAAGGAAAAAATGGGGAAAATGGGGGATACTTTAAATGCAGTTGGAGGAAGGAAGACTATATAGAAAGAAAAGAATGACTGATATTAATGCTTATGTGGTATGTAAAAACAAAGGGAAATTTATTAGTTCATATACCTACTGAAAAACTATATGAGTTCCTGTGTTTAAGTGTATGACAAAAATCACAGTGCCATGCAAGGGATGCCTACCTTTGAATCATTGACCAGGGTAGTTCAAGAGACTCCCAATTGATACAGACTATTTGCCATAGTCATTGATTGCCTCCCAGAACTTGAAGTTAAGACCCTATTAATGAAGAGACTACATACTTTGGACATGGGACCTCAAGCAATGACTGACCTGAAAGACTCATGTCTTAAAAATAGCTCTCAAGAATCAGAAGATATTATGCAAGCTGCCAGGGGAGAAACCCAATGATTCTATCCTGCTGTGAAGCCTACAAACCACAATGACTGGCCCAGTAAAGTATCTCTATTGGTGCATTGGTGCTCTTTTATCTTAGGGTTAGTTAACAACTCTCTAATTGGACTTAAGGCCCATTCAATGAAAGAGAATTCATGCATGCTACTATAAATGCACCCAAGTATACATGGCTGGAGAGAATACACATTCCTAAACCCTAGAGAAGAGTCTAATTCTCTTCCCTAGATCAATGCAATTTCTTACTTTATTCTAAATACATATCCTTATATTTACAGACAAGTGTACCTAGCAGCAGTCATCAAAGATGCTTCTTTCTCCAACAGATGGAGTCTATTACAAAGTTCCACACCCGCCAAACACAGAAAATAAGTGTCTGTGATGTGCTCAACCCTAAGTGACACAGCTACAATGCAACCTCTATAATTAAGTCTTGGGGAACATCATGAAGAAGGGGCAGAAAGAATTGTAAGAGCCATAGGGACAAGACACCTGATGCTTCTAGACATGATAGGGAAGCTGCTCCAAGGAAATCTCCACTGTATGGTTGTCTAAAAAGATCTGCATACAATTACAGGACCAGTTGACATACTGAGGTTGATGGGGAAATATCACAGGGTCCCACCTCAAGATGAAGAGCTACAGGCAACCAATGCATGCCAAGGGAGGGAGAATCGGTTTTTTCCAACGACTGAGATCTTATCTAATTTCATGTGGGCATCTCTAAACACAGGTACACATGAGCACCACTAGATGAATTCTCAGTGCATTATACATTACATATGTTTATAAATGTATGTATGTAAGTGCAAGAATAACAAAGAAATGAAAGGGAGTAGGGGCATAGGAGGTGGTGTGCAGATCTGGGAGGGATGGAAATAACAAAAGACAATACTCATAAATGCAATTCTCAAAAACAAAAAATATATAAAATAAAAACAAAAAAACTCTGATATTTTCTTTTCCACTTGATGCAATCTGTCAGTGAAACTTCTCCGAGCTTTTTGTCTGACTTCATGATTTGTCCATTTTAAGTTTCACTTTAGGGTGCCTTTGCTGCACTGATTCTACCTATTAGATTCGAATTTTGTGTCTTGAATTGTTTCAGTTATTTCAGTCAACTCTGTTTTTTCATGATCTTCACTGAGTCTTACTTCACATTCTCCTTGAGTTCCCTGAACATATTTATAATTCATATTTTGGAAACATTGTCTTTTGCATCAGCTAGTTTGAGTTTCTCAGGAAACATTACTGTAGGGGTAGCTAAATTCATGAGGAGGCATATTTTCTTGGTTCTTTATATTGTTTGTGTTTTTGTGATAGGATCTGGGCATCTTGAGTTGTGTCTTTGGTGATTTTTTTTTTTTTAATAGCCGATCCGGTCTTTGTTGAGTGGGTGTTTGCATTTTGTTACTTGTGTCTTAGCTGAGTAGTGCTCAGTGTTCAGTCTTCTGACCATTCTTTGTGGATGCGCAAATGGGGTATAAAAACAGGTGTTTTCTCTTCAGCTAAGGATAGTTGTAACCGAGCTGAGGTTCCAGTGCAGACTCCACTGGGTCCAGAAAGGCAGAGCGGCCTGGGTGACCGGTAGGTGAGAAGGCTCTCAGTCAGGTCAGTATTTATTTTTTATTGGAGTGATGGGAATGAGTCCAATTCTTTGATACCCAGAAAATATGCAAAAGTAACTGTTGACTGGGGCTGTCTGGGCTGATGTAGAGGCTGCACAACTCAGTCAGTGCCTGGGATTGTGGGGGTGGCAGCAAGGGTGGGCCAGATTTGTGGAACTGATCAAAGTGGGCCAATGTGAAGGCTGCATGACTCTCATTAGGTCCCAGGGCAGTGGGATGGATGAAAGAGAACACTGGGGTCAAGGACTTCACAGGTCTGAGTTCAAACTCAAAGGACTGAGGACCTCATGGGTCTGAGGGCCTCACAAGTCTGAGGACCTCACCAGTCTGGGGGAACTCACAGGACTGAGGACCTCACAAGACTGAGGACCTCACAGGTCTGGGGGAATTCACAGGACTGAGGACCTCACAGGTCTGGGGGAATTCACAGGACTGAGGACTTTACGTGCCTGGGATAACTCACAGGTCTGAGGACCTCCCAGGTCTCGGGGAACTCACAGGACTGAGGACCTCACGGGTCTGAGGACCTCACAGGTCTGGGATAACTCACAGGACTGAGGACCTCACGGGTCTGGGGAACTCACAGGACTGGAACGGGGAGGGTATGCAGCTTTGACAGCCAAATAGGCCTGGGAGCTGGCACAGTAGACAGAGGCTTACAACTCTTTTAAATGTATACAGCCTTAAGAATAGATTAAATAGCAGTATTCATAAATATGGTATGTTTATGCCTCATTCCTAACTTTTTTAATTGTTTTAATAAAAATATTGTAAGGTTTTATGTATTACTAAAGATTTGACTATTCAAAGCTGCCTATTGGACTTTTGGATTCGGCACTGTTTCTATAGCTGGTACTTTCTGAATAATTATTATTCCCCCTCAGAGCTGTTTCTTGGGTATCTTTCTGCTTAATATAAATAATAACATACACAGTAAAAGAAAGAGATACTGTTTCATTACTGACTCATCCAGAACAATATAGCAATAAAATATAAAACTCAGAGGCTGGAGAGATGGTTCAATGGTTAAGAGCACTAACTGCTCTTGCAGAGGACCCAGGTTCGAGTATCAGCACCTATATGGTGGTTAACAACTGTCCATAACTCTATTACCAGGAGAATTTAATACCCTTTTCTGACCTCCGTGAGCATTACAGGACATGAGTGCACCTACCTACAAGGCAATACACTCATACACATAAAATAAAAATAGTAAATAAAATATTAAAAATATATAAATCAAAGATTTAATATAACTGAAAAAGTTCAATTATAAAATAGAAGAATTTAAGGTAATGACTGATGGGGAAACTTTTGGTACTTACACAGCTATGAATTGCTCTAATTCCAGGAAGCCAAAGGTCACTAGGTTAGAAAAGCTTTTGAAATAGTTTTCTCATTAGTATACAAGAAGGGTAGAAAGTACTTGCTCACTGATTTTTAATCAGTTTGTGACATGGACGGCAGACCTCCTTCAAAACGAGATTCTGCTTGACTAATAATACATTAGCATTAATCCAGTGATCGGCCCATGCATTAAAGATACAATTTATTCTTCTACTGATCGGTTCTTTTTCTAGTAAAATGAATTGTCTAACTTTTGATAGAACTGTCTAACAAAATAGCTTTTGGGATGAAATTAACAGACCTTATAGGATTCAGTTTAGTTGGGATGCTTAAATTAGAAACCCTTGTATTAGGATTAAAATGGAAAAAGAGCTGATCTAAATTCATGTCCAAACAGATATGTCAAGTCCAGTTTTTTATGAGCACTGAATTATATCATAGTTTATAATTGGAGGTAATGTAAGAGAAGAGGAATGGTTCTTAACAATGGCTGAGACAATGCTTGATGAAGTAGCCTTCCCATGTTTGATTCCTTAGACATGCCTTTATTGTCCTATATTTTTGTCTTGAGTCATGCTGTAATAGCAATAATAATCAAACATTAGATCAACAGCTAAGACCCACTAAGATTCTTTTTAAAAGGATTTACTTTATATTTTATTTACACATGTGTATGTGTATGCCTGAATGTATGTATGTATAAATGGGTGTGCAGTGCCTGAAGAGGCCTGAAGGGGGGTGTTGGATATCCTGGAGCTGGATTTGCAGGAAGTTGTGAGCCACATAATGTGGGTTCAAGGAATAGATCTCTAATCTTGTGAAAGAGCAGCAAGAGCTTTTAACTCCTGAGCCACCTCTCCATTCCCCAATTGTTAATTTTAATTTTGAACACAGACTTTAGAAGAGATGACTAATTCGTGGTTTTCTTTGGCTTGCAGACATAAATTGCTACTTTTACACATATATGTATAAGTAATTGTATTGTCATTTAAATAAACATTTATTTAATATTTAAATTGTATATTCAGCAATATAATATGATGTAGATTAAGAACTCACTCTCCCTGACATATTTGATGTGGTATATGTTAAGGATGAATTTCTATGCTTTTCTAAAATTTGACTATCTTAAAGATTACCTAGATCCAGTTAACCCATTAATTTTTTATATGAAGCATTATTTTTACTGTCAATGTATGAATTCAGTCAGTTTCTATAGTTATTCCTCAAAGTTATAAGAAGAAATTGCATACATATGTTTCATATTTTTTAATTTGAAATACTTCTTATGTAGGTTTTGCTAATGGCTAAAGACATATCTGGATCTTAGTTTGATGAGAAAGAGAAAGGGACAGAGACAGAGTGAGGTTACAATTATAATTTCTATAGTTTTAATCTAAGTGGTTAGGTTTGATGGCAAGACTATGTACTATTGTGGGAGGGAATGGTTGGGAAAGGAGTTGCTTATGGTTAGTATGATAAGCATGCTTGGCCTGTATTTGATCTGCTTCTTAGAAAACAGATCAAGAAAACAGTTATTTCTACCATTCTGGCCTAAATTTCTGTCTTATAATGTAGTCATTTTACTTCTAAGTTACATTTAATTACATAGTTCTATATAATAATTAAGTATTGGTATGGAATGCATTTTATATGCTTACTAGCTTCTTTACAGTGGTTCAGCTTTATTTCTTAATGATCTAATCTCCTTTTAAAATAAGCATTTCCTTTCTGAGATACTGTTGAGCAGAGGCAAATAGTAGGCCAACGCACTTACACACTCAGTTTCAATTTCAATATTTTGATTACCACAAATTTGCAAGTTGAACTATCTACATGCATATAAATACACGTTAGCTTGTGCTTTTTAAAATGGTAAATAAAAATTTTTACTTATATATACTTAAATTAGATAAGAATCACAATGTATGATTTTTACATGCAAAAATTGGACAGGAAATACTTTATTACTTTTACTCATAAATAGCCAAGTAATCAAACTCAATGAAAAGGGCTTAAAAAACAACAAACTAAGAAACATTACAATTACATGAACATTATGCAAATGGTACCAAGACCCGCACACTTTTCAGGATTTGGACAAAGTCTACTCCTGGATTAGTTTGTGCATTTCCTGAAGAGCTGAGTCCTGCAGTGAACGCTGTGCTCTAGTCACTTCGGATGCTTGTTTTGCTTTTTAGGAATCTTCTTTCAAACTGAGCACATTTTTCTTCCATAGAGAAGTTACTGAGGTGATGATTGAAATGTTTTTCTAGTGTTTCATGATGATATTATTCAGATAGCCTAACAGGAAGAAAACATTGTTTCATATAGCATAAAATAATAAGGAATATTATAACACAGCTCAGATCTCATCTCCGCGCTGATGGTTTTCTCCATATGTTATTGCTTATTTATGGCAAAAAGGCTTTCTCTTGAGAAGAAACCTATTGCTGTTGTAGCATTTATATGCTGCAAATAAAATGATCATGATTACATTCTTTCAGGAAATGCAGCTGCAGTTTCCTAATTTAACCACCCAAGGTATATATTTGGACAATTTTCTCTTTTTACTGCACATGGAGTTGAATGCCACTCATAATAATTAGATAACAGGTTTGCTATAACCCTGTGTAGTAGGAGGTTCAATAATGATATATGTAAATTATGGAACTGAAATCTTGCCTTCACAACACCTTAAGGTGCTTATAATCATACAAAATATTAAGAATGCTATCAGTCCTAGTTTCAAACAATACAGTGGATCTTGCAAATTATTGTATATATTGAAAATATTTGACTGCTTTTATAAAATTATCATTGGACCTATGTTTTAGCCAGTACTTGTATTTAACAAGCGATGTATAAAAAGTACTTTGCAGTAAAACTCTCTGTTTATTGAACATGCTGACTTTTGACTTGTCATAAGGCTTAGGCAATACATTATAATTGTTTATGTAACATTTGTATGATATTATGTATTTGAATTAATTCAGAGATTATTTAATTACCCAGGGAGATATTTAACTATGACATCACAAGAATTTTAATACTATGAATTTTAATATCTATGGATATTGATGCCCTAAGTTGCTGAGGGACGAATGTACTTTACATTAAGATTTAGAAGTATCACTAGGGGTGGTGGTACATGCCTTTAATCTCAGCACTTCCAGGCAGAGGAAGGCAGATCTCTATGAGATCTAAGCCAGTCTGGTCTACATAGTGAGTTCCATGCCAGCTGGACCTATAGAGAGTCCCTGTCTTAAAAAGACAAAACCCTCCACAAAACTTAGAAATATCAGCTGTATTAGTACAAATTGCATATATGAAATTCCATTCAGAATTGAGAATTGAGATAATTTACAATTGCACTAAAGTAGGTCTTTCCTCAAAATAGCTTGAAATATCCAACATAATATGTGTCTTAAAACAAACAGCCATATGGTCTTCTTTCCTCCTCCTATTTTGGTCCCTTCCATCCTTCCTCCCTGCCCCTCCTTCTTTCTCTGTACTCTCTTCTTCCTTCTTTCCTTCCTTTTTCCTCTGATTTTTAGGTGATTCAAACACAAATTTCACCTTGCCTACCTCTTCTCCAAGAGCTTTAGCAGGCCTCGTGCCACACAGAAGCACCAAGGGAGGGAGGCCAAATCAGCTGAACTTGCTCCCTTGGAACAGTGACCAGAATTAAAAACATAAACTACATCCAAATATTAAATAACTAAGTGTGTAGCTACTATTAGTTGTGAAACTCCCTATTGTCCAATTATTGCCTGATGAGTTCACTATCCATTTTTTCTAATTTTTGTTAATCATTTGTGGTTCATACAATGTATTTGTGATGGCTAATCCTGGGTGTCAACTTGATTGGATCTGGGGTTAACTGAAATGAAAGAGATTTTGATTGGATCATCTAAAGCCGGAAGACACACCCTAAATTTGGGCATTACCTTCTGATGTCAGCCAGTATAAAAGACTAAGGCAGAGCAGAACATCAGGCTTTTTTTGTTAATCATTTGTGGTTCATACAATGTATTTGTGATGGCTAATCCTGGGTGTCAACTTGATTGGATCTGGGGTTAACTGAAATGAAAGAGATTTTGATTGGATCATCTAAAGCCGGAAGACACACCCTAAATTTGGGCATTACCTTCTGATGTCAGCCAGTATAAAAGACTAAGGCAGAGCAGAACATCAGGCTTTTTTCTGCTTGCCTTCACTGGTGACTGGTGAGTTCATCTTGCTGCTGTAGACTGAAGACTAGCTGATCTTTTGGAATTTGTCAGACCTTCAGTGCCATATTGGGACTACTGAGACATCCAGCCTTGTGGACTGAGTAACTACAGATTCTCAGCCTCTCCAGTGTGGTGCAGCCATTGTTGGACTACTCGGACTCTATCCTGTGAGCTAAGCTGATAAATCTCTATACATATTCATTCTACCAGTTCTGTTTCTTTGGAGAACCACGACTAACACAGATTGTGGTACCAGGAGTGGTTCTAGAGAAACAGAATTGAAAGGATGAATTTCTTCAGTGGACTTGTTGGTGTTTGGAACAGGCTCTCCAAGTCAGAGTCTTTAGATAGCATGGAGAGTACTGAAAATCCGTGGTGTAGACTATTTGAAGATAGACCCATTTGAATCTCCTAACTCACCTCTTGTGAAGAGCAAGAAATTTAGTAACTCTATACATAAAACATTTGACGATTTGTGGAAAAATAAGAAAAATAATGATGCTGGCTGGTTACTTCTAACATCTCTGGATAAAGTGATGAAGATAAACAATGAGCTTAATGATAAAATTGACAAGCTCGAGATTCGAATCAACAGTTTGAAAGTTTCCCAAGTGTGCCCTGGAAGAGAATCTTCTCTCCAGCAGCCAGAGAGCTAAAGCTGCAGAAAATCAAGCTGGAGCCCTTATTATACATTTGGCTGACCTACAACGTAAATTTAATTCCCAGCCTCGAAGGGTTTCAGCATTAAAGGTGTGGGCATTGGTAGGAAAAGGTTGGAATCCTGACACGTGGCATGGAAATGTTTGGGAGAACCCTGAGGAGACTGAGGATTTAGAATCCTCAGATGCTGAGGAATTTGATTCACCTGATGAACTAATTGCCCCACCCTCAGCAGACCCACCTTCCCCACCCTTGCCTGAGGCAACTAATCCCATTGAGGAAGCTAATCCCATTCATCAAAATGAAGCTGATGTCCCTCAGGGCCCAGTTATTGTTGCCTCTAGACCTATAACCAGAATCAAAGCTAAGCAGGCCCCTAGAGGAGAGATATAAAGTGTGGTCCATGAGGAGGTGCACTACACCACTAAAGAACTTAGTGAATTTGCCTAT
>NW_008351881.1:1828147-1828506 GCF_000622305.1 Nannospalax galili | reverse complement strand
GACTGCAGAAATTAGTGCTACCATCAAGGATTTGAAAGATGCAGGGGTGGTGATTCCCACCACATCTCCCTTTAACTCTCCTATTTGGCATGTATAGAAGACAGATGGGTCATGGAGAATGACAACTGACTATCGAAAACTTAATCAAGTAGTGACTCCAATTGCAGCTGCTGTGCCAGATGTGGTTTCCTTACTGAAGCAGATTAATATGTCTCCTGGTACCCGGTATGCAGCTATTGATTTGGCAAATGCTTTCTTCTTGATACCAGTTCATAAGGACCACCAGAAGCAATTTGCTTTCAGCTGGCAAGGCCAACAGTATACCTTTACTGTCCTGCCTCAAGGGTATATTAACTCTC
>NW_008351881.1:1825671-1827991 GCF_000622305.1 Nannospalax galili | reverse complement strand
ATTGATGATGTTATGCTGATTGGATCCAGTGAGCAGGAGGTAGCAGACAGTCTGGAATTGTTGGTTAAGCATATGCGCATGAGAGGATGGGAAATAAATCCAACCAAAATTCAAGGGCCTTCTACCTCAGTGAAATTTCTAGGAGTTCAGTGATGTGGAGCATGCAGAGACATTCCCTCTAAGGTGAAGAATAAGTTGTTGCATTTGACCCCCTCCCTCCTCCAAGAAAGAAGCACAATGCTTGGTGGGCCTGTTTGGATTCTGGAGGCAGCACATTCCTAATCTGGGTGTGTTACTACAACCCATATATCAAGTGACTCAGAAGGCAGCAACATTTGAGTGGGGCCTGGAACAGGAAAGGACCCTTCATCAGTTCCAGGCTGCTGTACAAGCTGCTCTGCCCCTTGGTCCATATGATCCAGCAGACCCAATGGTGCTTGAGGTATCAGTGGCAGATAAAGATGGTGTTTGGAGTCTCTGGCAGGCCCCCATAGGGGAATCACAGCGGAGGCCATTGGGATTTTGGAGTAAGGCTTTGCCTTCATCTGCAGACAACTATTCTCCCTTTGAAAGACAGCTCTTAGCTTGCTATTGGGCTTTAGTGGAAACTGAATGTTTGACAATGGGCCACCAAATCACCATGAGACCAGAGCTGCCCATCATGAGCTGGGTTTTATCTGATCCCCCAAGCCATAAAGTAGGCTGTGCACAGCAACAATCCATTATCAAATGGAAGTGCTATATATGTAATCGGGCTCAAGCAGGGCTGGAGGGCACAAGCAAGTTACATGAAGAAGTTGCCCAAATGCCTATGGTTCCTACTCCTGTTACGATGCTCCTGTTCTCAAGCATGCACCTATGGCTTCATGGGGTGTGCCCTATGATTGGTTGATGGAGGAAGAGAAGACTAGGGCATGGTTTACAGATGGTTCTGCACGCTATGCAGGCACCACTCAGAAGTGGACAGCTGCAGCATTACAGCCGATTTCTGGAACAACCCTGAAGGACACTGGGGAAGGAAAGTCTTCACAGTGGGCAGAACTTCTGCACATGGTTGTGCATTTTGCTTGGAAGGAGAAATGGCCAGAAGTGCTATTATATACTGATTCATGTGCTGTAGCCAATGGTTTGGCTGGATGGTCAGGGACTTGGAAGGAGCATGATTGGAAACTTGGTGAGAAAGACATTTGCGGAAGAAGTATGTGGATAGATCTCTCCAAATGGGCAAAGACACATACTTGTGTCTCATATAAATGCTCATCAAAAAGTGGCTTCAGCAGAAGATGAGTTCAATAATCAAGTAGATCGGATTCTGTGGATTGTCAGCCTCTTTCTTCAGCTATCCCTGTCATTGGTCAATGGGCCCATGAACAAAGTGGCCATGTTGGCAGAGATGGAGGTTATGCATGGGCTCGACAGGATGGACTCCCACTCACGAAAGCTGACCTGGCTACAGATGCTGCTGAGTGCCAGATCTGCCAACGACAAAGACCAACACTGAGCCCCCGATATGGCTCTGTTCCTGTGGTGACCAACCTGCAACCTGGTGGCAGGTTGACTACATTGGACAGCTTCCATCTTGGAGGGGACAGTGTTTTGTCCTTACAGGAATAGACACTTATTCTGGTTATGGATTTATCTTTCTTGCATGTAATGCTTCTGCCAAGATTACTATCCAGGGACTTACAGAATGCCTTATCCACCATCATGGTATTTCACACAGCATCACTTCTGACCAGGGAACTCACTTCACAGCCAAAGAAGTGTGACAGTGGGCCCATGGTCATGGAGTCCACTGGTCTTACCATGTTCCCCACCATCCTGAAGCAACTGGCTTGATATAATGATGGAATGATCTCTTAAAGACACAGTTACAGCACCAATTAGGTGGCAATAGCCTGGAGTGCTGGGGCAGGGTCCTCCAGAAGGCAGTGTGTACTTTGAATCAGCATCCAATATATGGTACAATTTCTCCAATAGCCAGGATTCCAGGGTCCAGGAATCAAGGGGTAGAAGTGGGAATGATTCCACTCACTATCACCCCTGGTGACTCTCTACAAAAATTTTTGCTTCCTGTACCCTTGACTTTGCACTCTACTGGCTTGGATGTTTTGGTTCCAGAAGAGGGATTGCTTCTGCCAGGAGAGACAATAAACATTCCATTGAACTGGAAGCTAAGACTCCCCCCTGGACACTTTGGGCTTCTGATGCCCTTAACTCAGCAGGCTAAGAAAGGAATAACAGTATTAGGAGGGGTGATTGGCCCAGACTACCAGGGGGAAATTGAACTTGTTCTCCACAATGGAGGTAATGAAGATTA
>NW_008351881.1:1799393-1825384 GCF_000622305.1 Nannospalax galili | reverse complement strand
TTGAATGTGTAATTGACATAAGTGTTAAGTGGTTAAGTGTTGTGAACCTATATGATTATATTGGGTTATGAGACACTAAAGGACTAAGCACTCCTTGAAGACCTTATCACCTACTCTAAGATATATAATACATGGGTTATTGTATTATGGGATAGTTTATCATGTTAAGTGAAATTATGACCTCAACATTGTTTTCATTTGAAAATTAAGCATGACATAGAGAGATGCTATTGTGTGTCCAGTTGACAAGGGGTGGACTTGTGATGGCTAATCCTGGGTGTCAACTTGATTGGATCTGGGATTAACTGAAATGAAAGAGATCTTGATTGGATCATCTAAAGCCAGAAGACACACCCTAAATGTGGGTGTTACCTTCTGATGGCAGCCTGTATAAAAGACCAAGGCAGAGCAGAATGCCAGGCTTTTTGCTGCTTGCCTTCTCGCTTGCTGGTGAGTTCATCTTGCTGCTGTAGACTGAAGACTAGCTGATCTTTTGGAATTTGTCAGACCTTCAGTGCCATATTAGGACTACTGAGACATCCAGCCTTTTGGACTGAGCAACTAAAGATTCTCAGCCTCTCCAGTGTGGTGCAGCCATTGTTGGACTACTAGTACGCTATCCTGTGAGCTAAGCTGATAAATCTCTATACATATATATTCATTCTACCGGTTCTGTTTCTTGGGAGAACCCTGACTAATACAGTATTTTAATCATATTCCCCTATCTCCCAACTCCTCCCTGATCCACCTCGCCTCCCTACACTCTCACCTTCCTGTTCTTTTTTTTATTTTTTAACCCCCATCCAGTCCAATGTTTGTTGCCCAAATTCTCATGTGCAGCCAGCCCAGGGCAGTGGATGATCTCACAGGGGTCACACCCTCGAAGCAAACTGGCTCTTCCTCTCCCAGCAGCTATCATGCCCCAATAGCTCCTCAGTTAGAGGTGGGACTTCATGCCTACCGCCCCCTCCATTATGGAATTTTGTCTGATTTGGGCTGAGTAGGTCTTGTGTATGTTGGTGCAATTGCTGTGAATTTGTATGTGCAACTGCTCTGCTATGTGGAAAGCACTGTTTCTCTGTAGTCACCCACAGAGTCCCACAATGGGGTCAGCTTGCAGAGAAGAAGAGACTGCATTGTGTCTAGCACTAAATGGGGCATGTATATTGCACCACTCTCCACAAGGATCATTGGGGAAAAGAGGGGAGAAAAATGTTCAGTTCGCTGTAATTTTTAAATGGTAGCCAGTATTTGTTCAAAGAGAATAAGGCTGTATTCATATAATTTGAAAAATATTTGAAAAATTATGAGATTAACCTGAATAAAGCAGTTTATTGATTTAAAAATATGGAGTTTGTTTATTTCATTCAAAGAACTGCTTGCTAAAATAAGCTTTCTATTGGCTAGTATTTTTGCATAATTAGTAATTATATAAAATAAAATTGCTAAATAGGAAATGCTGTGTAGGAATTAGGAAAGCACAGGAAAGGAAGGAAGGAACAGCCCCTGAACCCACATCTTATGAATTATCTGAATAGCCTTCCACTGAAGTTATAGAGTGTACATTTTACATTTACATTGGACTCTATACACAGGCAAATTGTTTAATATATTAGTACTTCTTTCTTTCTGAAGTTATACTCTAGTTCCTTTGGAAAAACAATGTGATAACTCATGTGCAACTAAAGAAGATACTCAGATGATCACCTAAACAAAATGTTATTTCCCCATAAAGCTGTTCTGCAGTCTTCACATTTCTTACTTTATGGAGATCACTGTTTAAACATGACACAATGACATGGTAATCAATCTCGATGCTGTTTGGAACAGAGCTTTGTGGTGACTCAGGACCTGTGTCCATGAGAACTGGAGTCAGGGAAAGCACTCATGAGGTTATAAGAGTTGCCCACTAGTTTTGAACACATAATCTATGCATGCATTGGAAAAGGAGCTAGGAAAGCGCTATAGACTACTCAGTATATTTTATGTCTGGGTATTGCCAGCTTTCAATATTGTGAATTTCCTTAAGATCCTTATATATTGATTATGTCACAGATACATGAAAATATTTTAATTTCAAATTTTGTACATTCTTGATCATGTTAGGGCAATATCAGTTTCTGAAAACACAATATAGAATGGGGTTTCATAATCAGTTTGGCTCTTTCATTCTGACATTCCAAACACGACCACATGATATCTATCATCTATCTATCTATCTAT
The DNA here is from genome assembly GCF_000622305.1 of Nannospalax galili. Lineage (NCBI taxonomy): Eukaryota > Metazoa > Chordata > Mammalia > Rodentia > Spalacidae > Nannospalax > Nannospalax galili. Next base: position 1,823,161 of record NW_008351881.1, on the reverse strand, counting down.
CTATCTATCTATCTATCTATCTATCTATCTATCTATCTATCATCATCATCATCTATATCAATTATTTTTCTGATACAGGGTCTCACTATATAACCCTAGCTGTCATGGAACTTGCTATGTATACCAACTCAGGCTGGCCTTGAATTTGTAGAGACCAGCCTTCCTTCACCTCTGCAGTGCTGAGATTTAAGGCATGTGCCTTATGCCTGCCTTACTCAGTTTTGCATAATTAATTTTATTGCTTATGCAATTTAATTAAAAAAATGCTTATGGCACAAGACTCAAACTCCAAGCCTCTTATTCCCCCTGTGGTAGGGAGACCTTTACCATTAATCTACAACTCCACCTCATTCACTAATTTATTATTTGTGTATGTAAGTATAGGCATTATGTGTGCTTTCACATATATGTGTGGAAATGTTGGCATGTGTGTGTTAAGATACATGTGTGAAGGTCAGAGAAAACCTTCTGTGACAGTCTTCACCTCCCACTGTGTTGGAGATAGGGGCTTTTTGATCCTCACTGATTCATAAACTCCTCAAGAACTTCCTATTTTGCTTAGAAATCAAAAGATTTTAAATATTTTATCAACATGCTGCTATTATTTTTCCTCCATTACCTGTGATTTAACTGAATGTCTCCTTTCTTCTCCCGAGATTTCTTGTCACTGAATTGATTAAATAAGATGCTGTTTAACTTTTTTTTGCTTGTTTGTTTTATAATTTTATTTTTAAGAATTTCATGCATAGTGTATATAATATATGCATTATATATACAATTTCCATTCTATTCTCTCCCCTCCAACATCTCTAATGTCCTCCTAACTTCTTTTCAGATTCATGGCATCATCATATATCTTTACATCTTTACATCTCCTACTGAGTCTATTCACTTTTGCTCTTATGTGTTTATATCTAGGGCTAACCACTAGGGATTAGATAACCTGGAATCCTGTCCCCATAGAAAACTGATTCTCCCTCCCTCAGCAGCCAAGGACTGTCTGTAGTTTTTCATCTAATGGTAGGGCCTTCTGAAATTTCTCCGTTCCAGTAGGCAGGCACACTTGTATGGTCAGTATTCAGGTCTAGTTATGCAACCATATTGTTGAGATTTCACGAGTGTACAATCCATGTCACGTAGAAGACACCATCTCATAGGAGGTGTACTGGTTCTCCGCCTCTTACAATCTTTCTCTTCCCTTCTTCTCTATCTTCCCTGAGGCTTAGCTGCAGGGGTTGTGTTGTGGATGTGCTAATTGGGGCTGGGATCCCACAGTCACTTATTCTCTGCATTTTGACCAGCTGTTGATCTCTGTAGTAGCCTCTATCCGGTACAAAATGAAGCTTCTTTGATGAGTGGTGAGAGCTACATGTACCTGTGGATATAAAGATGTTTTTAGAGTACAGCTGAACTGATCTAGGAAAATGGCAGTAGCAGTTTTATCTCCAGGGTCTATGCTCACAACAGCGTAGGCATATGACTAGGCCTACAGTGCCAGGCAATGATTTCCCTTGTGCAGAGAGGGTCTTAAGTTCAACTGAAGAGCTGTTGGTTCCCCCCAAGATATAAGTAACATTATTGCTCCATTGGGAGTATCTTGCTGGGTAGGACTGTGGAATGTTTTTCTCCTTTAGCAGCCTCTATAGCACCTTCCAATGTTGTAAAAAGTAGAACTCAGGGAGACTGGTACGTAACTTTTCGGCCAGTGGCTGTACAACCAAATGAAAGGCAAATTCTCACATATTATGATAAATTTAATGAAATCTTAAAAATTAACACTTGGGGCCAGAACTTTTCATTGCTTGATTAATTTAAAGTTTGGATAGCTACTTAAAAATAGTAATCAATTTATCATTTTGCATATTTTCGCTTTACTCTTCTAAGAAACAGTTTTGTTATCCCCCATTTAATGAGACTCTTCTTTAGTAAAAAGAGACCAGTATCAGTTACTTGACTTTAAAGAAAGGTTAAAAAATTATCCTCACTCCTTTAAAAGATTCAGTTCTTTCTATTCTTCTTTCCTTTTTATAATTTATTAGGTATTTGCTAATTTCAAAGTTTCTCAGTATAACTACAAAATGTTGTTTGTGAAAAGACCAAATCACCTTTTGGAGTCAAATATAAAGTATTAATATTGGTCATTTTTCCATTTAGTGACTCTCTCTCCTCTCTCTCTCTGTCTCTCTGTCTCTCTGTCTCTCTGTCTCTCTCTCTCTCTCTCTGTCTCTCTCTCTCTCTCTCTCTCTCTCTCTCCATTGCATTAATAGTTGAGTGATTAGCTATTCTTCTTAAAGTGAAGTTACGGTGTTTTATGTGCTAAAAACTTTTCAAAATGCCTTTTTATTTTAATATTTTATTTTCTCATTTTATAAATATGAGCACATTGCCTGAATAAGTGTACCCGTGTTGTGCAATGTCCATGGAGGTCAGATGGGCATGTCAGATTCACCTGAACCTGGAGTTATAGATTGTTGGTAGCTGCCATGTAGGTGCTGGGAATCGAGCCCAGGTTCTCTTAAGAGCAGCCAGTGCTCTCAAACAATGAGCCATCTCTCCACCCCTCAAAATCCTTTTAGAGCAGTGATTCTCATACTTGGAATAACCTGAAGATTCTTAATGTATATTTGTATTGATTTTTGTATTTCATACAATAAATCTTAATCATATTTGGACCCCTCCCACCCACACTACCTATAGCCACCACCGCCAGATTTCATGTACTCTGTCATATATGTTAAGGCCTATTCAGTCATGCTTTTGTACTCAGATGTCCCTTGGTGCAAGTTCATCCTCTGGAGACTAGTCAACATATCTAAAGTGTCTCCCTTTTAGAAGATCAACTCTCCTTCCCCCAGCAGTAATGAGCTGTCAATATTTCTTGGGCTAATATTGGGGTCTGTGGTCCATTTCCCACGTTCTATGTTAGGTTTCTGTCTGATGACTCTACTTGGGTCTTGTGTATGCTGTCATAATTGCTGAAACTTCATAATGAGCCTGGAAGACACTGTTTTCATGCAACAAACCTGACTCTTGCAATCTTTCTGCCCCCTCTTCTGCAATGGCCCCTGAGCCATGGGTGGATGAGTTTTAATTTAGGCGTCATGTCCAGAGATGTGTACCCTGCACTATCTTATTCTCTACACTTTGGCCAGTTGTGTGCATCACATTCTGTTGCATGAGGAATCTTCACAGGAGAGAGTTGAGGGATGCATTATTTTTATCCCTATTCCCTGTTCTGCTTTGTTCCATGACCCTTAGGTATAGAGGTTCCATTGTAGATGTGTCAATAAGGGGTAGGCATCTCTCAAACATACATTCTCTGTGTGTGCCCAGTTGTGGAACTCTGTAATACTTTCCATCTGTTGCAAAAAAGTAAAAAATCTTCTTTGATAAGTGGTGACAGATATACTTGTCATAAATATGAGGATTCATATTTAGCATATAGTAAGACTATATGCTTGCTAAGAAATATGTCAAAGACATTGTTTCCTTTAGGATCTATTACCTCTCCAGCCATGTGCATTTGGTAATGTTTATAGTGCACCATGAGTTCTTGTGCTTTAAGTAGACTTTAAGTCCATCTGATAGATGTTGATTACCCTCAAGATAAAATTGCCATTACTGCACAGCTGTAGTTGTTGTACTGGTCATTGTTGTGGTTATCAGGCTTCAAAGCTGGGTTGGACGGCTGATTGGCTTTCCCCTATAGGGGTTAGCTTGGTGTCTTCCAGAACTATAAGAGCTAATACTCAGGGAGGACGCTTTCAAGTCAGTTCCAGCTCCATTGCGCCAAGTCCTGTGGTGTGACCCATCTTCAGCAATAGTATCTTCCTTCAGGTTCTGGGAGATATTCAAGTGCTGTGTCAACAGCCTGTGTAGTTTTTGGAGTCTCTTAGATTTCCCTGACCAACAACTCCAGTGGAGGTTTCTCCTGTCTGGCACTGTGTTTCTTGTTACATAGCCTTCAGCTACATGCATGCACTCACGTTCAGATAATGTATGTGTACTTTTCAGTAAGTTTTGGAGCTAATACATTTCCTTCTGGTTTCCCACACCTCCTAAACTTTATTTATCTCTCTCTCTCCCCCTATCTAATCTTCCTCTTCCTTTCCCAGTTTAAGTACTCCCACTTCATTTCCCATTGATAATACCCATCTCCTATAATTCCCCCTCTCTTGAGCTCTTTCTTCCCGTTGCTCCCCATGGCTTGTTCCATGCCTTTTCCTCCTCTCTTCCCAGCTAAATGCCCCTATTTCCCCATGTCCCCTTTGGTAGCATCTGTTTCCTACTATCCAATCAGGGATATTTAAAAAGTGGTAACACCCAAGTTCTGTGCCAAAAAGATTCTTTGACTTGTAGACTTTGTATATGCATGGGGATTTTCAAATCTCATCTTTATTGGGCAACAGAGATGAATAATGATTATATTATAATTTCATTTAAAAACATTTTTACATGGGAAATATTGAAATTTATATATTGGAATTTTTTTTCTATGTTTATGTAAAAAAATAGAGACTAAGACAAAGGTTTTGGAAACAAGCCTTGCAGAATAAGTTACCTCTTTACACTGTGCATGTACAAAACCTGGACAGAATATTAAAAAGTAAATAAAATGTATGAAGCATGGAGCAGTATCAAACTCCCTTGCAATTGAGTGGCCAGTTGGGTATTAATTGTTCATAGTTTGGTGATAGGTATTTACATGTGTAGTCAAGTTATAAAGAAAAAAATTAAAAGTTATCTTTAATAGATTATAGGTGCTAAATGTGAAGTCATTTTAAGGCTAAAAACATACTGTCCTACTTTGGGAGTTAGGTTGGTAGAATTCAAGAGAATAGATGTCTGTTGAGCTTTGGCTGTAAGCAGCTGGGTACTTTTTTGTCCTTATAAAGCTCTGAATAGGTTTTAAAATAGAATTTGGTTAATTTAAATTCGTGGTTAATTGGGTGAAGTAACCTCTGATTCTCCATCATATTAATGATAAAAATCCTCATCCTCGTTTCTTCTTTTAAGTACCATTTAAACTCCTTTGTTATGTAAGAAGACAAACACCTATAGATCATCCACGAATCATTGTGATTCTTACAAATGTTATTGCAGGACGACATCTCAAAGCACATATTTCGGTAAGATTCAAAAGGAAACTAAGTACAAAAGTCAAATGGGTTCCACTTACCTGAGCTTATATGTTAGAAAATTTGTATGTCATGCTCTGCTTGGGTCAGAGGGAAGGTCTCACCATATTATATTTCGTTGCCCAATTAAGTGCTTTGTGAAGGGTGTGTGGACTGGCCTTGCCACAGAACACACAACAGTGTTAAGTGGAATTGATATTGTTCCATATTGGCTACCTGTGTAGGCCTAGGTCAGTGTGTGCTGTGTGTCTTCCATCTAGGATTATTAAAAGCCAAAATTTCTATTAATAAAAATAACCAAGGGTTAATGCATTTGTATTATATCACCTTGGTTATTTTCCAGAAGAATAAACTTAATTTGCTTCTATTTTTTCTTTAAATGTTATAAGATTTATTTTATTTTATTATTACTTTCTTTTGATATTATATAGCTATAGGATTAGGTGTCTTACTTGTTCAGTTAGTTAAAGTAATTTCCAAGTACTTACTATGTATCTGTCTCTCTGCCATATATTTTGATATTCAACATTATTAGCTATTCAACATTTTACATTTGTTCAGTACATAGTAGAGGTCAGACTTGGTGTAAACTCATATAGTTTTCATCTAGCTTTTCAGTATTTGCTTATAACAGACTTTAGTTGATTTATAATAAATCTGTTTTGTGTTCATTGAAAAATCTAGAGGAAAATGCAGAGTTCCAATGTATCCTCTTTCCCTTCATGCCTACAACCATACCCCATCAGCATCCCTGACAATTGGTGAGCCTTCGCTGATATAGTGTCATTATCCAAGATCTACAGGGGACATTGTGGTTCATTTATTTTTATTCATTCTGCAAGTTTGGACAAATTTTGTTAAAATGTGTCCACATTATTGTACCATACAGAGTGGTTTCATTTCAAGTTCTCAACCAACTCACCCTGTCCTACAATCTCTGAACCACCAGTCTGCTTTCTGTAGCTATAGTCCTGCCTTTCACAGAATGTCACAGAGTTGGAATAACACAGTACATAGCCTTTTGTGGACTGGATTCTATCATTACTGACCTCATCAGTCTTCCTTTCTTTGCTTTCAGGCTTGAGAATTCATTTTCCTTTAGCACTGAGTAGCCCTGCATTGTCTGAACGACTCCTAGTTTTTTCACCTACTAAGGGCATTTCTATTTCTCCTATATTTCATAATTAACCATAAAGCTCTTATGAACACATACTCCTTCAGCTTATTTGCATAAATACTGTGGAAGGTAAGACTGGTGTTTTGGATGGTGACCGTATGTTTGATTTGAAGGAACTGCCTCACGTCTTCTACTGCCCTCCGCTTTGCACTCTCACCCTGCCTAGCATCTGGAACTGTTAGTCTTGTGGGATATCTTTATTCTTGTAGCTCTCTCATTGTACCACATCCTTTAAATTTTCAATTCCCTAAGAGTAAATTAATGGGCATGTTTTCCCAACTGCATATCTTTTTCCTGGGTAAGATGGATGATCAAGTCTACTGTTCATTTTGACTAATTACTTTATTTTGATTCTCAGTACATTTCTGTCCTAGTTTGTTTCTCCATTACTGTAACAAAACACTCCGACCACTACTAACTTGGGGAGGAAGAGGTTTATTTGTCTTACATTTCTGGGGTCACAGTTCATCAGGGAGCCCAAGGTAGGAATTAAGGGCAATAACCTGGAGGCAGGAGCTGGAACACAGGCCACAGAGGTACATTGTGTACTGACTTGCTCCCTTAGCCCTGGCTCAGCCTGCTTTCTTATGCAACACAGGCCCACCTGCCCAGGGGTGGCACCACTCACAGTGGGCTGGGCCCTCCCACATCACTCATCAAGAAGATGCCCTTCAGACATGGCCACAGGCCAGTCCAATAGAGGCAATTCCCCAACTGAAGCTCCCACAACCCAGGTGTGTCAAGTGACACTAAAGCTATCCAGCACATTTTGTATATTTCAGATAACAGTCTTTTATCATGTATGTGTGCCTTCTGAAAATATTTCCCCAGTCTGTGGCTTTTCTTAGTGGTCCAGTCATATAATATTGACATAATGTTATAAAACAGGCAGAGTATTCTATCCTAAGATATAAAATTCAGAAAAGTTCAATATAAGTATTTCCTAACTCAAATAAAAACTACACAAATTTTACAGATGGCTATTCTACAAATGAGTCTTCAGGATAAAATTTTAATTATGGGGGCCAGTGAGATGGCTCAGATGGTAAGAACATGCAAGTTTGATGATGAGTTCAATCCTTAGACCCCGTGGTAGGAGATAACCCAATATAAAAAGTTTTCCTCTAGCTGCCACATGTGCACTGTGGTACACATGCGCCTACACTTACCCACACACATCACCCTCAACCACACACACACACACACACACACATACAATCACACAGAAAAACAATAATACAAATAAATAGAATAATATTTTTCAAATAATAAATTAGAATGTTGACTCTTTGCATACATATGTACAAGATATGTTCTGAAAACTGGTGAATAAAATCATGTAAGGATATTTTACAGTTATTTCTATGACCAATGTTTTTCTTAAGCTTTATATTGTGGTGCCTCTATTCTCTGCTAAGGGCTTCACTTGTAAGGCACTTACCTTGGAAATGTCATATGTTCTCATTATGCTTGTGTTAGTGTGAGTGCATGTTCAACAAGAGTTATGCTTTAGCCAAGTGCTCCTTCCTGGTCGGCTTCAGAATCAGATTATTTTAACCTTCTGGCATCAAAGCAGTAGTCAAACAAACTTTTAACTGGAGAACTTTCTTATGAGTAATACTTTTATTTAAATGTTTTGCAAATTTTATTTGTAATGCTCAGATGCTGTGTTTTATTTCTATAATTTTTAATTTCAATATTTTTATTTTATTTATTTTTATTATATTTTTGCAATTTCCATACAATAGGATTTGATCTTATTTAGATCCCCTTCTTTATCTGACCTCCTCTCCACTGGCCCCTGCCCAATATGTACTCTTATATAAAGTCTGATCTGTGTCCTCAAATGTCTTTCAGTAAGGATCCATCCATAGAACATGGCAAAAGTCCCATCCCTGTAAAACTGTCCTTCCCCCTTCCCACAGCCACAAGTGTCAAAAGTACATTAGGTTGGGTTGGAATTTCTTATCAACTTCCTCATTTCTATGCTGGGATTTTGTCTGGTTTGAGCTTGTATAGGACTTGTACTTGTTTTCACCATTACTGTGGTTCATATGAATGACTGATCATCTGTCTGGAGGACTCTGTTTCCTTGTGGTCATTCACTGGTCTGGATGATTCTCTAATCTGTATGCATGATCTTTGACTGAGCCTTGGGAGGCAGAGTTTTGAAACAGGTGTCCTACTGAGGAATAAGTGCTCTGTGGCCTCTTGTCTCTGCACATTGGCTAATTGTGGGATTCTGTGTTAATCATCTGCTGCATAAGGAAATTCTCCAGTGAGGGTTGATAGATGCATTTATCCTACATGTCTAAGTTTCACTGAAGATGTGTCACTTAGGGTTAAGCACCTCACAGACAAAATTCTCTGTATTTGACGAGTTATGGAACTTTGTAAAAGTCTCTGTATGCTTCAAAAAGAAGCTTCTTTGAAAAAGGGTGAAAGGTACACTTTTCTGTAGATATGAGGATGCATATTTAGAATAAAGTAAGAAATTACTCTGATCTAGGAATGTGGCAAAAGTAGATTTTTCTCTAGGATCTATAACCTCTCTGGTCATGTATATTTGGCTATTTACAATACCGTACTTGATTCCCACCATGAAGCTGGCCTTAATTCTAATTACACAGCTGTTGATTACTCCTAAAATAAAAGTGTCACTGCTGTACCAATAACAATAATTTACTGGGTCAGGCATTGCTGTTTGTTAGGATCTACAGCTTGGTAGGACCATTGCTTTTATCCCTTGGCTACTTGTACAGTATCCTCTGATACCATGAGAGCTAATCTTCATGGATGAAGATTCCAGGTCAGTTCCAGCTCATCCGCTCCAAGTCAGGTGTCTAAAGTGTGAACTGTCTCCAGCATAGGGTCTTATCTTCAAGTTCTAGGCGTAATCAAGGGCTGTGGCAATATCGTCTGCTATTTTGGGAATCTCTTTGGCTACCCTGATCAACAACTTGAAGTGAGGTTCCTCCTAACTGGCACTGCTTTTTTTTTGTTGTTGTTTATATACATTCACTCATTTATTTACATATGTGTCATTTTCAGCAGGGCTTTGAGCTAACATGTTTCCCTCTGGTTTTTCATACCATTTTCCTTATTTGTTATGGTTCAGTTTATGTTGTTGGTCTCTTTGTTTAACTGGTGGTTTATATGAATTTGGAAATTAATCCATTTCTTTTAGATATTCAAATTTAATAGAGTATAGGTATTTTTTCAAAAGTATTCCCTTATAATATTTTGGATATTTTTCATTATATTGTGATATTTCCCCTTTCATCTCTGATTGATTTCATCTCTGATGGATTTGCTCTTTGTTTCTTTTGGTCAAGTGAGTTAACGGTCTATCTATTTTGTTTATCTTTAAAAAAAATGAGTTTTCAGATCCATTGATTCTTTGTATTGCATTGTTTTCTTTGTTTATATTTCATTAATTTCTACATTGTATTTTTTATTTCTTCTCATCTACTGGGTTTGGATTTCATTTGTTCTTGCCTTTCCAGCATCTTGGGTTGAAATGTTAGGTCAGCAATATACTATGCATTTCAAAACCAGAAGGAGGAATTTTGAAAGTTTTTTTAAAATATATTTTTCTTTATTTTTTAGAAGAAGCATTTCATTACAGCTTTAACATATTCAATAACAATTTCCAGAGCAAAGATACATCTCCTTCAAAAGTGCCTGTAAATGTTTAGGTTCACAGTTGAATTAGTACAGTTATACAATATTGAACTAGTACAAAACCCTGTAAGACATAAAATTGAGTGAGGTTTTAACCTTTAAAAAAGATCTCCATTTCATTTTAAAATATACTGTTTCCTACAGAAAGACTCATTTTTAATTCTACTAACACTAAGATGTTTGCAGATGTGTCACCAATCTCCATGTATCTGATTATTACTAGTCACAGTCAGTTACACTCATTTAGAGTTATAAAATTCACTTTTAGGACTGCAGTTAATGTGTCACAGAGGGTTTGTTGTTTTGTTTTTGCCACTGTCATTTAGTTCCAGGAATACTTTAATTTCTTTCTTGATTTCTTCTTTGACCCATCCATAATATGGGAGTGTGTGGTTTAATCTAATGAGTTCATATAGTTACTAGAACTTCTTCTGCTGTCGGTTTTAAGTTTTAATGTGCTGTTATCTAATAGTATGAAATTATTTGATTTTTTTGTATTTATTGAGGTTTGTTTTGTGCAGTATGTGGTCCATTTCAGAGAAACTTCCATGGGCTGCTGAGAAGATTGTCTATTCTTTGGTGCTTGTGTGGAATATTTGGTAGATGTCAGTTAGGTCCATTTAATCTGTGATATCATTTACTTCAGATGTTTCTCTGTTTATTCTTTGCCCATTTGGCCTACCTATTTGAAATACTGGGTTATTGAAAACATTTACTATTGCTGAGTTGGGGTTATTCTGTGTCTTAAAGTCCTATAGTATTCTTCTTATGAAATTGAGTACACCAGAGGTTGGTGCATATATGTTCATGATTGTAATGTCTTCTTGGTCAATTGTTCAATTTATCAGAATGAAGTAACCCTCTTTAATAGTTCTGATTTGTTTTAATTTGAAGTTTATTTTGACAGACATTAGAATTGCAAAACATGCTTGTTTCTTAGGGCTATTTCCTTGGTATATTTTTTCCATTCTTTCATCATTAGTTAGTGCCTATCTTTATAACTGAGATGAGTTTCTTGCAGAGAACAAAAAGATTGACTTTGCTTCTTGGCCTTTCAAATGGTTGTGCTTTAGACTGGGGAGTTGAGGCCACTAATATTTAAAGCTATTGTTGAACACTGTATTGATTAGTGTCATTTTAATTTCTGTTTATGTTTGTGGCCCTATTTTATGTTTCTATAAGTATACTTATTTGTTTTCTTTCTTTAGTATCTTGGATATGGTCATTTTTTTTTCAGCTATTTTTATGGATTCAAGTATTTTCTACAGGGTTGGTTTGGTGGACAGGAATTCTTTCAGCCCATTCATGTCATGGAGTATTTTTCATTCCCCTTCGACTGGGTAAAGTATTCTGGGTTGGCATCTACAGTCATTTAGAATTTGTGATACTTTGCTTAAGTCCCTTCTGGGTTTTATAGTTTTGATGGAAAAATTATGTATAATTCTAATGGTTTTTCCTTTATATGTAACTTGCTGATTCTCACTTGTAGCTTTCAGTACTCTTTCTGTTTTCTGTATATTTAGTGTTTTTACTATGATATATCATGGGAGGTTTCTGTTCTGGTCCTGTCTATTTGGTGTTCTGTGTATTTCTTGTATCTATATGAGAACGTATTTCCTTAATTTAGGAAAAATTTCTTCTATAATCTTGTTGAAGTGCTGATCAGTGCCATTGACCTGGGATTCTTCTCCTTTCTCTATGTCTACGGCATGCAAATTTGACATTTTCATGGTGTCCCACATCTTTTGCATATTCCACTCTTGTATTTAATTTTTTTCACATTCTTTGCCTGAGTGTTGAATTCTTCAACTTTAATTTGAAGAATTGTCCAATCTTGATATTCTGTTTTCCATTTCATTCATTTTGTTAGTGAGGCTTTTTCCTGTCATTTCAAATTGGTGTAATGAGTTTTTCAATTCCACCCTTATTTTAGACTGAGTTTTCCTCAACATTTCTATCTCTTTTATGAATTCACTCTTCAAATCCTGAATTATCTTTCTCACATCATTCATTCTTATATTTGGATTTTCTTGAGCTTCAGTTGGGAGTTTATTCCTACCCTCTCTGACTTCTTTGAGTTGTTTGTGTATTCTTTAAAATTGCTCATTTCTTTTAGCCCTGTTTGTGATTGTTCTTTTAAATTTTGTGTCCTATGTTTCAATTTGGTAGTCCTCATTGTAGAACATTTTCTTTCAGACTTGTGGGATTTGGTAAAGTCATATTATTTTGTTTTTTCATATTATTTGTACTTTTTCAGTGTGGTCTGGTCATGTGGATTTCTTTTGCTTTTGATTCTGGTATGAAACTCAAGTCTTTCTTTGTTGAGTTGAAATTTAATTCTGTTCATACTGTTGATATAGTCTGATTTCTTAGCTAATTTGTCTGGGTTTCAGGTTCTCGCTTTTGATTTTTTATTGGATTGGCCAGATGGCTCCAGGAATGCTAGTCAGGAGCTCTACATGATTCTGAAGAAGTCTAAGTCCATGTCTAGGTGATGGTATCAGCTGGGCCGGTTCTAACTAGCTAAGCAAAGAAGGTATGAACCCCAGGTGAATGGGGATGGTCTCAAAGAGGGGGAATAATGACCCTGAAGGATAGAATCTGGTTGTATCTCTCAGAATCAGGTGCTCTCTTCAACCTCAGTGGGTCATAGCCAAGGCCCAAGAATAGATAATAGGAAAAGAAAGGACTGGCTATTACTAGCTTTCAGAGAAGGCCTGAGGTCTGGAGCAATGAGAGGGACTAGAGATGGTTCCAAAGCAGAAGAATGGGCATGTTGGAATTTGGGTTGTGAACCCCAACTAGTTAGGCACTCTCTAGCAGACTTAGAGGGGCAAGGCTGAACCCAAGGAAAGCTTGTGGCAACAGGATCTAAATTTCTGTATTCCTTGTTGTGTTTATAACAGATTATTGTAAGGATCATGGTACTATTGTGAGTGCTTATGATTGTATGGGCTTTGTTTAATAAAAATGCATATTGTATTTGCAAATACATAGATATATACAAATACATATAATCTAATTATTTCCCATATTTAAATCATTAAACATTTACAGGTTTTGATAATCAGAGTATTAGATATCTCACCAATCCTCATGAAATTGTACATGCCCTATTTTATCATTTCTATGAACTCTCATTCCTCAGATATTAAGATTAGGAGACAATAGGGCTATTAAAAGGTTTCAGTGCTATTAACTACCTAGTTACATGAGATTGCAATGAAGCATTATAAAACAGTCTGAGGTTAGATAAAAGTGCACTTCTTTTTAAGAATGAATTATCAGAACTCTGCCTGTTATTTTCTTCTGAAGTCTTTGATCTGAGGCATTGGTCCTGTGAGATTTCAATTTTGTAACCCCAACTTTCCTTTCATCATGTCCTAAATGGGGTCTGTAATGTCTTAGCTACATCAAAGCAAAAATAAAAAGCCTGTGTTATGTAATAAAAGTACCAAAGTCACCATTTAAATAAGCCTCCTATTGAAAATAATACTATATGTCAAGACTTTCATAAAGGAACAAGAAGAAAAGTCTAATTTTGCTTTGTCCCTTCAGCTACCACATGTGTTGCTAGTACTTCACCAAAGCTAACTTCTCTGAAGGGAAAGAGCCTCATGAGTATCAGCGAATAAAATGCTGATAACATTCCAAACACTCAGTTTTGACACTGCTCTCAGTTTCTCTGAACTGGCCATTTCAAAGCTTTCATTTGGTATGCCTTCCTGCATCTGAGGTATAATACAGGCCCGATCGATTACCTGCTGGCTATTCAGTGAAACATTACAAAATAGGTACACAGTATTGGGAAACCAATGATATTAAAACTATGGCTGTTAACTCTTTTAATTAATATTTCTTTATAAGTTATGAAACATGTTACTTTGTCTTTAAGAGTTCTAAAAGAAAGGGAGCATTTTAAGCTAAAACAAGTTTGATTAAGTCCTCATTGGCCATGTCCTTTAGAGCTGACACTGTGACTAGTAATATACCCAAGCAACAAACACTTGAGTTCTTTCTGGGACAAATTCTTTTCTATTAAAAAGAATGCAACAGCCAATGTAGAAGGTCTTGAATTGCCCTCAACAGAGAGTTCAGAATATGTCCCATTTTCAGTTAGGCAACGATGGGGTTATTGGTATGCTTTGAAATTAGAGCATCAACTGCACCTGACTGTGATGTCACAAAAAGTAAATAGCATCCCCAATAAAAGTTCCTAAAATCACTGTATAGTATACATAGGGACTCATTTCACGTTGAAAGATAGTTCTGAAACTGAAAGGTAAGCCTAATAATAGAAAATCGTAAGTTGACAAGATTCAGGTTTTTTGCTTAGATGGGGAAGGAGATGAACCCAGGAGTCTGCGCTGATGGGAAGGAGCAAAGGACATCAGCCAAACCACTGGCTAGCATGGAAGGGAACACAGCTACAAGCTACAAACATGGACAACTTCAAGAGAGAATGTGTATTTGTCACTTTTACCATTCTTATGAACACATACCTGACAAGAAGTTATTTAAAGGAGGATGGATTGATTTGGGCTCACAGTTTGAGGGTATAGTTCATCATGCACAGAATCATGACTGTTAACTGCTCAAATGAATAGTTGACAGTAGGAACAAGAAGCTGCTTGCTCATGTCTCTGTAGATCAGAAAGCAGAGTGAACCAAAAGCTGGTGATGATTGGGATTTCTCCTTTTTATATTTCCATCAGTCTGGGCCCCAGCCCACGAGATGGTGCCAACCATCTTTAGTGTGGGTCTTCCCTCCTCACTAAAACATATCTAAAAAAAGCCAACACAGAAACACAGAGAAGTATCTCCTATATCGTTCTGAATCCAGACAAGTTGACAATGAAGATGTACCATTACCAAATAATTTTAAATTTTGTCATATCATCTGTGTAAACAATAATGGTGAATCTGCATAGCCATGTAATTTCCAAAGTTATTCATATATGGTACCATTATATCTTTACCTATAAACAAATGGATGAGTGATATTTAGAAAAGCATACGATTATAAGCAAAGGGACTGTGGAGATACTATTTACCATTTTTTACTGATTTCTACAATATGCTTTGTAATTACTAATTCACACGGGTTATGTGAAAAAGACAGATAATTAGACCAATCTTCATACACAAACTTATCTTTACATTTGGAAATGTATTGATTCTCAGGGCTGGAGACATGGATCAGTGGTTAAGAGCACTGGCTGTTCTTTCAGAGGACCTTTGTTCAATTCCCAGCACTTACATGATGGCTATCCCCTGTTCTAAGGGATCTGCTACCTTCTTCTGACCTCAAAAGGCATTGAATAGCACAACTGCACTTACATACACATAGGCATTACACTCATACACATGAAATAAAAATAATATATTTTTAAATAAAAAATTTACAGAGAATTTCATACATGTATATAAGGTGTTTTGATCAAATCCATGCTCACTCCCTCCCCTCCAACTCCTCCCATTATCTCCCTATCACTTTTTTTCTAATAACTTCATGTACTCTTTCTTCTTCTTTAATTTTTTTATGAGACTATTGGCTATTCTAACATTCCCCCTTCTGAAGAGGTAATCCTAAAATTTTTTAAGGATTAGATAAAAGCTCCCAAATATTTTCAACATTTTTGGCCTTTGGAACAGAGTAGGCTGCTAAGAGGCCCAAGGACATTGTGAGTTTCAGCCAAGAAACTGGCTACTTTTCTTTGGGATCTTTTTACCCTAACTGCCTAGCCAATTCCTACCTTCTATTCTTATCACACCATCCTCTGAAGGGGGTACCCAAATTGCTGATAGGGAATAGGGACGCAGTCCACTCTGGTTTCTTCCACGCTGAACAGGGATGGAGGATGTGGCGATTGGAGTACCCCTTCAGTGGGTCTATCTAAAAGACTCCCAAATTGCACAACTCTTATCTCAAGGAGGAAAATAAAGTCTTTGAATCATGAATAGGAGATCTGAAGGAGAAGTAAAGGCAAGAATAATTAGCATTACATGTTCTAGACAGGGAACTAGAAAAAAGTCAGAACAGCGTAATTTTCAAAGGTTCACATGAGAGTCCACTGGAGTTTCTTGACAAGGGCTTCCAAAAGCATCCTTCTATTGGGTTCCTCCTCATTTTTCTTTTCTCTTCCAACCTGGACTGTAGAGTGATGGATTTGTTTTCAGGTATTTTGATAGTTGTTGGAATGGTTAAAATCAGTGTCAGTTCCCTCTCAAAGTTTCTAGATGGGGGAGAAAACAAATTTATCCATCATTTTAGAACAATAGCTGGTTGTCTTCCTTAACTACAGGTGGGAACCACAGTATTGAAAACCAAGATTTGAAGTCTTACATCTGAGCAGCACTTTCTGGTTAGGAACAAAATCATCAATGAGAAATAATTGTCTAAATAACTTTTATATAGATGTAAGCCTAATGTCTGGGAAGTGTAATCACTTGAACTCTTAAAGAAATATATTGATGACTTTACTCTTTGTTTACACTTTCCTTTTGGGTGTTTAAAACCATACAGTTGGTGCAAATAAATCAATTTATCTTCACACTTGAGGCCATTTGAGGATCTGTTCTTCATGGGTCACATGGGCTCAGGAGCAGCTCCTGGGTCCTTCCTTTTACCAGTTCCCTTTACATGAAGATAAGTCAAAGGTCCTGCTCGACCATGTCTGGCTTCACTTGGAAGCATGAATGAGATGTTTCCTCTGAGCTGACCCTCCTCTTTGTAGACTGGACGCTGGTTCTAGTCCATCTCGTGGGGTCTCCATGGCCTCCCTGAACAAGATGACAGGTGACTCACCACAGTTACAGGACATTTTGAGAGATGTTCCATAGTCCCCTAGAACTTAGTCGACCTTGGAGGGCAAGGGGCAAAAACTGTCCTTTAAGTCCCTCTGACTATATTAGTATAGGCCTTAAAGTATGGCTGTTAATTATCCAATAAAGATAGTTCCACCAGTCTGGTACTTAAATTATCATGTGCTATCTAGATAAGGCTTGGGTTACAAAAACAAATATTTTCAGATAAATTTTGACTAAAAATATATTTTGTTCCTAAACTATGACCTTAGACATCTAAGATTATGTGTATATTACTTTTGTCTCATCCTTTATATATCATAACAAACCTAAACAGACCTTCATACTTGCTAAGGCTTTCTTATTTTTTCTATATTAGAAAATATCTCCATTCCCATATCCTTTAACATCTTTTATATTCTCCTCTTTTTTTAAATAATTATGAGACACAATAGCATTAACAAATAAATTTTCAATCTGTTGTGAGACTTCTTTTCCTGGGGATGCTAAGCAATGCTTATTCCCTTTCAAGGTTATAGTGTTGAACCAATGTTTGATTAAAGTTTTACTGGGGAACCAATGACTTTATTGAGCTTACTTACCGAGAAAACTGAGGGGTTGCTGAGGTGTTTGTGTGACTTGAGGGTATGCACACTGGAAAGCCTTTACCCAGTATTAACTCATAAATAGTATGATGTTTCATAATTTTAAATGTATCACATTCATTTTTGCTTAACTATATACACAAATACTATTAATTTTGTCGAATAAATAAGCTGTATAACAAGAAACAGTGCCAGAAAAAGATACTTCCCTTGGAGTGGTTGGCCAGGGAAGTCCAAGAGACTTAAAATTACACAGGCTATTGCCACAGCCCTTGATTGCCTCTAAGAGCTTGAAGACAAGTATGCCAGTCACCACACATCAAAGAAACTTCTGATGTACTTTATTTCAATCAAAACTCTGTGTAAATACAGTATTTGTAGCTGAATACAGTATACTTCCTGTTCAATGTCTGCCCAGGTTTAAAAGTCTCCAACGGAGAAGTTACATAATAGAAATATCCTGAAAAATCTAGCTCATTAGGTTAAATTTTTAAGTAAATAAAATTTCATTGCTTGAGAGATGGCTCAGTGGTTAAGGGTAATGCGTGCTCTTACAGAGGATCTGGGTTCAATACCAGCTCCTATATGGTGGCTAACAACCATCTGTAATTTCTGCATGTATGTAAGTGAACCCATTATATGCAGTGCCCATAGAGGTCATCTAAAAATAATCAATAAAATATTGAAAAATTTCATCTCTACCCAAAATAAAGGACAATAATTAAAACTCAAAATCACTGTAGGAAGCAAATAAAGATTTTTCTTCTTTTCTCTTTCTACTGTTTCATCTTTTGAAGACCATTTATTTAGTTTAGTTCTCCTTTCCCCAATTTTTCATTGTTGGTTTTTTTGTTTATTTGGGTTTTTTATGTTTTTTTTTTCTGTTCTTTGTAAATTATATACCAACCCTCTGTCACAGGTTAACAAGGACAGCTTTTCTTCTATTCTGTAGGCTGCCTCTTTTCTTGAATAATGATGTCTTTTATTGTAGAGAAGCTTCTTAGTGTCGAGAAGTCCCATTTGTCCATTGCTGGTGTTTATTAATTCCTAGGCCATTGTGGTTCTGCTCAGAAAGTTCTTTCCTGTGCCTGTGAGTCCTACTGTACTCCTTACTTCCTCCTCTATCATTTTCAGGGTATCGGGTCTTACATCAGGGTCTGTGACACATTTGAAGTTGAGATTTTTGAAAGGTAGGTTAAAGGGATCAATTTTCATTCTTCTTGAAAAGGAAAACATTACAGCAGACACTGAGGTAGATCAGAGAATATCTAGCATGTACTTCAGAAATACATATTCCAATAAATTGGAAAATCTAAAAGAAATGGATGAATTTCTAGATATATAGAGCCCATCAAAGGTAAATCAAGATGAAATGAATATTTTAAACACACCACTAACAACCAAAAAATCAAAGAAGTAATTAAAAACATCCCAACTGAAAAAAGCCCAGGAACAGATGGATTCATCCCAGAATGTTATCAGACATTCAATGAAGAACTAACACCAACACATGTCAAATTATTCCATAAAATAGAATAGGAAGGAACATTTCTAAATCCTGTTTATGGGTCCAACGTCACCCTGATAGTAAAGCCAGGCAAAGACCCAACAACAACAATATTATAGGCCAATGTCCTGGATGAACATTAATGTAAAAATAATAAAAGATTTGCAAATCTAATTCAATCTGACAACAGAAAGTTCATCCACCATGATTAAGCTGGCTTCATCTCAGATATGCAGGGATGGTCCAACACATGAAAATCCATAAATGTAATGCACAACATAAAGAAACTCAAGGACAGAAATCGCATGATTATGTCATTAGATGCAAAAAAGGCCCTTGACAAAATTCCAACTTCCTTTGTTGATAAAAGTCATGAGTAAGCTGGGAATACAGGAGGCATATCTCAACATAATAAAGATAGCATACAAGTCCACAGCCAGCACCATACTGAATGGAGAAAAATCTCACAATTGAGCAAAGTGCAGAGAAAGTGTTTGTAGAGTGCTCCATCACAAATATGGTATCTATATCATACCTACTTCCCAAGGCTTGGGAGCCATTGTAGAAGATGGGGCAGAAAGATTGTATGAGCCAGAGATCAGGGATGACCATGGTTAAACAGTGTCCTCTAGACATGACAGGACTACTACATTCATGAACTCACAGAAGCCATGGTTGACTGCATAAGACCTACACAAGATCAAAACAGTCGATACTGTAACATAGAGTGTGAAGGCTTATTGAGCCCCCTACGTGTAAGTGAGGAGATATATGAAAAGGTGATGACTGTGGGAGGCGGGAGAGTCAGGTGTTTTTAAAGTGTGGCTGTTGGTAAGTGGACTACATTCCAATGGATTATCCCACACCCAGAAGTATGTGGATAGTAGAAATTAGAGATGATAGTTTAGTAGATTGAAAGAAGAAAAGAGGAGACAGACTGGAGAGATGGCTTAGAGGTTTAGAGCATTGAATGCTCTAGCAGGGGACCTGCATTCAATTCCCAGAACCCACATGGCATCTAACAACCATCATTAACTCCAGCTCCAGGGGAATTCAATGCTCTCTCTGACCTCTGTGGGCATTGTACGACATGGGTGCACTTACAGACATTGAGGCAATACATTCATACGCATAAAATAAAATAATAAATGATTTTTTTAAATAAAGGACAGAAAGTTGGGGATATAAGGAAGTGGTTGGATCTGGGTACACTTAAGAGGAGTTGGGCATGAACAAAATCAAGATATATTGCATGAAATTCTCAAAGCATTAATAAAAATCTTTATAAGTATTTAGTAATATGAGCAAGAAACAAAAGAGTACAAAAATAGCTAACATCTGAGAAAGAAAACAAATAGAAACAGAGGGAAGGAAAATTTAATAATTATATTTAAAAGCTCAGTGATAGATCAAACATCAGATTAGCTTAGATGGAGGAGAAAGATACTCAGAACACGGAGAGTCAAAGAAATGAAAAACATGATATTTTGAGAAGTGTACATCAGTGGTTAAGCATGTCTGTTTTAAACATGTCTACTTACATAGGACAGTACATAGAGATTCACACAGAAATGATGACTGTTTTAAACATGTCTACTTCCAAGGACAGTGCAGAAAGATACACACAGAAATGATGACTGATTCCTTTGAGAACTGTTGCTCCACATCCGTACATATAGGAAACCAGTAGGAAACAATGAACAGAGAACTTCACAGCAAGCAGAGGAGAGGGTTCAAAAGACCCATTCTTGCTCTGTAGGTAATTTTTCAACATTATCCAACAATAGGAACTCAAAGACTGTGGAGTAATATGTAGATGTGCTGAACAAATTCACACACATGCACATTGGTTTGGGGCTAGGAGCTACTCGGGCCATAGGCCATGCCTTCTCACCTGCAATAGCTTCTACATGTACCCTCAAACCTGTTGTCAAGATATGACAGCCAGTGTAGCTGTCTGTGAGTCACCTGGCTTCAGGAATTTGACAAGTACCCTGATATGTCCCTGTAATCCTCTCTTCTTCTAAAGTTTCTAAAGCCGGGTGACACTAGACCCTAAGTAATTAATGGCTGGAAGCTTTGCCCCTTACCCTTCCACTTGGAAATCAGACACAGTTTAACTTCAAACATGTACTATTGGCTGCTCATAATCACATAACACAGGACCTCCCTCTCTCTGTGACCCTGTAAGAGAGGAACCCCAATTAGCCTCATGGGCCTAAACTCTGCTTGGAGGGCTCATCATGTAGTCACTTAACAGCATTAAGAATCCTCAGCCAAGCTGAAGCTCTATTGGAAACTAACAGCTGCTGGGCAAGGGAGATTCAGTTTTCTTTAAGGGTGTGATGCTGGGTAGGTTGACTAGGCTCCTGAGGATGAACCCACACCCAAGATATTTGGTGAGCACAAATTAGTCTTTGATGGGTCTTAAAAATAATGGAGGAGGTGAAGTGAGGGGGAATAGGGAAGTAGGGGTGGGTCTTAAAGGAGATGGACAGGGATCAGAATATGACCAAAAAGCATTGTGCAAAATTCTCAAACAGTAAAATCCTATTAAAAAGAAAAGTATTTCAATAAATCTATTTCTCACCCAAAAGTTAATCTACCATAGTGTCCCTGATGGACCCTCATTCTGAAACCTTACACACATACACAAACACACATGACACACATATACACATTACATATACACATAAATACATGCACACTAACACACAAATGCACACATATGCACACATACACATTCACATTACCACACACATGTAGAAATTTTCCAACCTAGACATCTATACCCTACTAATATACAATAAAAATTTCCTCTAAAATCAGAAGCAAAATACAGATTCAGACAAACAAAAGTAATATTTCCAAATCAACAGACAGAAAGTGAAATTGTAAAAATGTGCTGTAGGCAGAATAAATATGATCCCGGATGGAGGGTCTATGATGGAAACCTACTTGGTACATAATAAAAGTGTAAACATGTTTCTAAACCCAGATGAACTTGAACTGGATTCTAAACTAACGCAGAGTAACAGCACCATTTATGTGGAAAGAGGTGGGGGCATTGAAGAATGTGTAGAAACATTTCCATGAAATTTCAAAGGAGAATTATCATCAAAATACACAAGGATCTCTGGATAGGTTGATTAGATTCAGCAGACAGACAAGCACTGGGGAATTGCTGGGGGTGCCGACAATATAGTGGACAGTAACAGGGATGACAGAGTAGATGGGCTCCAGTGGCGGGGGCGGGGGGAGGTTATGGGAGGGTGCCATTTGGGAAGTGGGTATATAGATGAATAAGATTGTCTGGTATGTTCTATATGATATACAAAAAAACTCAACAAATAAAAAAATGACATAAAAAAACTCAAATTAAAATAAAAAATTAAAATTAATTTTAAAATTAAAAAAGGATGTTTTGTTTACCTGAAATTTCCCTAAAGCAATGCAAAAATAAATTAGTAGAAAGCTGGTGATTCCCCCTATGAAAAAGAAATCAAATAAACACCTATTAGTCTTCCTAAATGAACAACAACAAAAAAATCAAAGCAACTAAAAGAAAAGCAGGAGTTTGCTACAAACCAGCTGTTGTCAACACTCCGCATCATGTCTCTAGAACCCATCTTTTGCCCACTGACAGGTAAGAAAACTGAAGCCCAGAGAGAGAGAGAGCCCATATCTTGCTGTGAGAATGAACTGTAAACCAGGTCTTGCAGAAAACACTAATGTAATTTTCATCTGCCCACACTGGAAAGGTGAGAAAGAACAAAAATCTTAACTAGTAGGAAATCTTCATTCAAACAAGGTCATTTTGACAATGGAATGAGCACGGGTAGATACTGTATGAACATCTTCAGTCAGCATATGAAAGATCTGTTCTGTGCTATGTGAAATCAGCTAGTGGAGAAGCCCAGAGAACCCAGAGGTTGTGCTGGCCTTCTTGCCCTCCAGCAGCTCTAGCAACTGAAAACATCCCCATTCCCTGCACGAGGGGGCTCCAAGTTATGAAGAGGGGTGGGAAAGTGCAACCTTGACAGTATATTCTTCCCTGGAGAGCCAAGAGTGCCATGCAAGCATACTTACTAATAAATATAATTGTCAGTTACACTATAATCTGGGATAAAGTAAAATACATTCATTCAGGGAAAATTGTTTGAGGAGCCAGAATTCTAAAAATCATATCCTTTCAATACATACATTTTGCTATTAAAATAAATGACTTTGGCAGAATTTCTAAGCAGGCAGTAAATTTTGCAAAGCGTTAATGGTTTTAGGATATTGAGATGCATGTGAACATTGCTGACAGAATTCTTCACCAGACAATGGCTAAAATGAAGGGAAAATTAGTTCCAAAATAAAACATCTATTTTAGAAAACTAGAATCTGCTTTGTTTGGAAACTCATGAAAGGAGTTTTGGGAAAAGTGGTTTTATATTTTGATAAAAGAAATCATGATCTAAGAACAATCATTCATGTGGCTTGTGGCTTGGCAGTGGTCCAGGGGTATCATTATAGTAGACAAAGGCAGCCCAGCTTTCTCAGGCATTTTAATTTAGAAAAATAGATTTTGTTGGCTTTATTCTCTTTTTCATTTCCTATAATATGTTTTAAAGAAAATGGATTAATTTTATAAAATGAGGACAGAGCAGAGAGATTTTTCTGTACATACATGAGATAAAATTGCCTGGCATACTATTATTTCCATCATGAGGAAAACTACTTTCTTGTATTCAATCCGCTTGTTCTAGAATCATCTCCACTGTAACAGGGTACAGATTAGAAAGTTGCTTTCCTAACAGTCCTGGAGTTATAAAACCAATTTGAGTTCAGTGATTGACGCTGCA
>NW_008351881.1:1788579-1799205 GCF_000622305.1 Nannospalax galili | reverse complement strand
ATCCCAGCTGGCCTGGAGCTCACTATGTAGACCAGTCTCACAGAGATTTGCTTGCCTCAGTCTCCAAGTGCTGTGATTAGAGGTGTGGCCACTTTTGTTTTGTTTTGTTTTTTGTTTTTTGTTTTTTTTTTGTTTGTTTCTTCTTTTGGTAACTGTGCAAGCAGTTACCAAAAAGGACTTTCTCAACTGATCCCTTTTAAACATGAGTCAGTTTTTTTTGCATGTTCCTTTTGTCATCTAGGTTCCATTAGATTCCTTACTGTAGGATTTTCCAGTCTAAATGAGTCTAGACTTCTGTCACACAGAGTCCTGCCAAACGTATTTTGGAGTCTAGACTGTGTATTCTAAGGAACATATGGCTCAAAATTCTAGATAGATAAAACCGCGGACTTCTTCATTGTATCATCTATCAATTCAAGTCCTTAAATCAATCTCTCTTTGTCTCATGAGAACCCATATTTTAGGGACCTTCCTCTACATGTCTACTCACAGAAATTTTGAGAATCAGCACCTTAAGGTTCAATGATTGTTCAAGGCAGCTTCATCTAAGGGCAGATTTTGATTTTGACTTCAGTGCAAATCATACCCTTATTTTTGTACCAAACTAGCTGTATGACCCCAAGTACATTACTCAGTCTCTCTGAACACCACTTGCCTTGTGTGTCAAATGGAGATAATAATAACTGGTTGTACAAGATTTTAACTATGATTCAGGGAGAAAAATGAACCTGCAGAACCTTGAGCTGTTTAGAACATGGTCCTCATTATTTAATACCGTGTGTTTATAAACATCACTGGCTGAGTGGTGGTGTGTTTTTCTCTACTTTCACAATGCATGTCCCTTCTAAGCTGTGAGTTTGCTCTGCTCATGGTGTGACAAATGAAACCCATTGCAGTATTTTCCTGTCTGTCATATCATTAGAAAAGAGAAAGGGAGGGAGTAAGAAAACATAATGGTCTTCTTTGCAAAATGCTAGGAAAGATTGAGCCTATCCTGTCACTTAGACAACTAATTATGCCACTACATGTTGCAATTACAATTAAAGATTTCGGCTGATGAAGGCATGTTCACTGCACTCTCATTACCTGAAATTCCCTTGCCAACACTCAAGAGTATCATGATTTGATGAAATGAAAACAACTCAAGAAGCTATATTTGCTCAGTAGCATCAACAGAACGTTCAGAGAGCCCACAGCAATTCCCTTTGGCCTCATTGCATTTTCCCACTGAGCTATTTAAAGCTATAGCTTTCCTTATTTCCTCGTGGAGCTAGTTGGCTGCCAAAATCATTAGTAGTTTCTGCTGATCCTGCATTGTCTATGTGAAATATTACAACCTGTTAGACATGGAGAACTACATTGGCTGTAAGCCAGTTGGATTTGGGTTTACATTAACGCAGACCAGATCACTTAATTCAAATCACTTAGTGTCTGCAAAGCCTGGCATGTAATGTGCTTTCTTTAAGTATCTATTATTTACAACAGCCTCTTAGCAATAACTGAGTCTGACAGATGGCCCAGGGCCAAAGCACAGCCCCTTAAGACTTCATTCTTTTTGATAGAGAGCTACATGCAGTTAGTCACCTTTCAATCTCCCACTTTTCCAGGTCCCCAGATGTCATCAACACCAATTACCATGCTTATGCTTAGTCCATTTTAACTATTTGTCTAATTGCTGCATTTGATTTCTTCTAGTGGTTAGAAATGCCATACACCTTAGTGATATAATTTCTACGCGAATATATTGAATAATTGAAAGGCTCTCGCTCACTGTGTGAGCTATGGTTCTGATACACGTGATAGAAAACCTGATCTAAACTGTCAAAAGCAAAATAGTAATCTATTGCCCTGACTAAATGAAAATACAGAAGCTTCTGGTATGGCGGAGAGAGGGATAGAGTCCCTCCGTTGTGGTTATCTCAGTTCCACTTTTTGCTTTTCAGACAGTCTATCATCCTAAATTTATGGAATGACTGCACCAGTCCTAGAACCTCACATTTTCCCTGCTTCAAAAACTGTAGGAATGAATATCTGCCACCTCTTGAAAACTAGCAGGAAAAAAAATCATGTCACCTCTTCTTGGCTATATTTAGATCACATGCCTACAGCTGAAACCATGGGTTCTAGCTACAAGAACGGGGTGCTTTGGTTTATTTCCTCCAAGGCAACATACTTGCTCATGACTCCAGATTTGTTCGAGCTCTACTTATAACACATTGTGGGAAAGTGTTGTGATGAAACCAGTCTGAAGAAATGATCCAGTTTCAGTAGCAAGGGAGAGGGAATGAGAGCTGGAAATGTCTTTCTCCTTATCTTCAAATTTAACTTCTTAAAGTCTCTTCTCATTAGTTCATAATTGAATTCTCACACTCTACAGAACAGAACTTCTTGTTTCACTAAAACCTGTTCATTTTCAAAGAAACAATGGTGTCTTTTCCTCCAGCTAAAATAAATTTAGGACGAAGCATTTATGTAATAAGATTGTCAAACTCTAAGTGCACACTTAAGCTGAATGAAAAGAAGGAAAGTACATAGATCAATTGACATGATTCTTGGTAGCACACTGGAGTTCTGTGCTAGAGCTCTGCAGGGTAAACATCCCTGCACATCGACCACACCATATCTTCTTCCCGCAGAATTCAGGAGGATTTTGCAAAGGTATACGCAACTGTCAAAAACCTCCCAGTAATTTTCATATGCATTATATTTGCAAAACATTGATCTTTATAAGGTAAGAGAATTTATCTACTATTCCCTTTTATCAAGAAAATAGATGAAGAATTTTGGTAAATACTAAATGTCACCATCCATCAGACAGAGATAAGCACAGTCTGTGTATAGTGAAATGGACAAAGGGCAGATGAAATTGCAAATACTTGTAATAAGAATAGCTCAAAACTAGGAGGGAATAAAGGCTGCTGCCTCCAAAGTTTGTTTTAGGGAATGTTTGTTATTCATCTACCATGCTTCAATTCAATAAATATTTAATGATCACAAACTATATAACAGGCACGGAGCTGGGTGCTAATATCTTGATGATAAAGGAAAGTATTCCTGGAGGGTCTCTCATGCCTCTTGCAGTCCATAGTACTGAAGTGATTATTTTAAATCTTAGGTGTCAATTGCTTGCTAATATCAAAGGCAGTTTAATCTTTACTACTAACTGTAAAAATATTTTGAGGGCTTACATCTGGGAAGAACCATTGATTGGTTTTTCTCCCTTGGCAGCTTGTGTAGTACCCTCTGGTACCACGAGAGCCAGTCTTCAGGGAGAAGGCTTCCGGGTCAGTTCCAGTTTGATTGCTCCAAGTCCTGTGTCCAAATGTGGCCTGTCTTCAGCAATAGGGTCTTAAATTCAAATTCTGGGAGGCAATCAAGGGTGGTGGCAATAGCCTGTGTTATTTTAGGAGTCTCTTGAATGACCCTGACCACCAACTGGAAAGGAGGTTTCTCCTGCCTGGCACTGCATTTTTTGTTATATAACCTTCAGGTGTACACGTTCACTTATATATTTAGGGTATGCATTTTCCAGTAGGACTTTAAACTAATATATTTCCCTGTTTCTCTCATACCATCTACGCATTATTTATCACTCCTTTCATTCTTCCTGTATAACTAGCTACTCCCTTCCCAGTTGACTTATGCCTCCTTTGCCCCATTGTCCCCTTACTAACACCTATGTCCCCCTCTCTTAGACTCCTTCTTCCCCTTTATCCCATGGTTCTTTTCCAATTCCCTGGTTTGCTTCTTCAATTTAACCAGGATATATAGTCACATCTAAATATTTGGAGCTAAGATCCACAAACAAGAGAGAACATATATCACTCAGTTTTTTGTTGTTTTGTTTTGTTTTGTTTTGAGTCTGTGTCACTCCATTTAGTATAAGAGTTTCTAGTTCCATTCATTTACATACAAATTTCATGATTTTTTTTTTCCTCACCAATGAGTAAATCTCCATTGTGTAAATGTACCACATTTTCATGGTCAGTGAAATCAGTTGAGGGATGTTTAGGTTGTTTCCATTTCTTATCTATTGTGAAAAGAGCAGCAACAAACATGGTTGTGCAAGAATTTCTGTAGTGGGATGAGTCCCTTAGGAATATGTCAAAGAGTGTTGTGACCACATCATATGGTACATTTATTTTTAGGATTTTTAGATTTCCCCAATGGCTACGCCAGTTTGCAATCCCACCGAGAGTGGATAAGGGTTCCCCTTTCCCACATCCACCCTAGGAATTGGTGTCCTTTGTTCTCATAATCTTAGCCATTCTCACTAGGGTTAGTAGTGGCAGTTTGATCTTGGGTATAATCATTTGTCTAATTGGAATTAAGGTGCCACTCAGTAGGAGGGAACTCATGTGTGGTACTGTAAACATAGCAAAATACACATGGCTGGAGAGGTCATATATTCTAGAGAAAAATCTACTTTTGCAACACATGTAACCCACATGATTTCTTACTAAATATGCTCACTTATATATTCAGACAAGTGTACCATTTACCCCTCAACAAATAAGCTTCTTTTTGTAACAGATGTAGACTATTACAGAGTTCCAGCACTGATCAAATGTCGAGAACAATATCTGTGAGAAGTTTAACCCTAAGTAATACATCGTCAGTGCTACCTCTACAGATAGAATAAATGGGCCTTGGAACTCTTACCAGAAAAGTTTCCTTATCTAGCAGATGGTGATTAACACAGAAACCCACAACTGGCCAATGTGCAGAGAAGAAGAGGCCACAGAGTGCTTATCCCTGAATAGGACATCTGTTTCAAACCTCTGCCTCCCAAACCTCAGGGATCATTGTGGAAGAGGAGGTGAAAATATTTTAAGAGCCAGAGGGAGTGGATGACCACAAGGAAACAGAGTCTTCTAGACAGCTAGTTAGGTATTCATGTGAAATCACAGCAATGGGGAAGCTTGCACAAGTTGTAGTCAAGCTCAAACCAGACAAAAATCCCAGCATAGACATGAGGAAGTGGGTAAGAAATTCCAACGTAACCTAAGGAACTTTTGACAACTGATGGCTGCTGGGAGGGAGAGAGACATGATGTCTTAGAGAGATGGGACCCTTGGTTTGTCTCTGGGAACTAGCTCATGTGAATCTACAGCAGTGGTGACAGCATGCACCAGACCCAGGAAAACTCAATCAGACAAAATCCCAGCATAGAAGCATAGAACTAAGGAAGGGGGCCATAACATGTATGACAGAATGCATGGAACCATGTGGGAATTTCAGGGGTGAGGATAGGGGAGGGGTTCTGGATTTGATTAAAATATATTCTATGAAATGCACAAAATTCCAATTAAAATATACATTGGGAAAAAAGCATGATATGTAATTCTCAAAGAATTAATAAAAATGTTACCTTTTTAAAGAACAAATAAAAATGAAAAAATTAAAATGCTCTTACTATTTCAGAAAAAACAAAACAAACAAAAAAAGAAATCCCAACCTAGGGAAGATTGGCAACTGACAGCTGCTGGGAAGGAGAAAGACAGTGTCTTAGAGGGATGGGCTCTTGGTGGGCCCAGTGAGTGGACCCACACTGAAGGACCCTTGGGGCACAAATCAGACTCTATAGGCTGTAATATATATATATGAAAGAACATTAATTAGGTGGGGACAGTGGGGGTGAAAGTAAATTAAATTGTGTGGAAGTCAGTGGGGGAGTTGCAAATAGTAGAAGGGATCTAAATATTATCAAAAACCCCACAAAGATTCAATAAAAAGTAAAATGTAAAAATGATGTATTGTATGACATGAAGAAAATTCAATAAAAATTTTAAAAAAGAATTTCCTGAGGAAGCAACAGAGATAAAGATAATGAGCAGGATGTAATGAGTGGCTAGAAAAATGTTCCCTGTAGAGATGCAATGATACAGAACACATGTTATGACTGGACAGTACAGAAGACAGAGTGGAGGAAAATGTAGTGGGGCTGGATTTAAGGGAACCAAGGGCTTTACAATTAAATCAAGTTTCATAAATCTTGGTGAGGCATTTTCCATCATTTATTGAGACCGGAGAATCATCAACATCACCTTTTCTGCAGTGAATAGATCCCAAAATGTATTCGGAGGAGAAGGTAAAGAACTTTCCATGTGAATGGAATACTTTGACTTGAGTGTAGACAATGAAGATGTAGAGGGGCAAGTTGATGTGACATCAGCATAGAAGAAAAATCACTTGAAAAAGTGGTTAGACATCATGTAGGAATGTGGTTAAGGAATGGAAACACTGTATACAACAACTCATGGGCTTTGGGTTTGTTGAAGTAACTGACAGTTCAGGGAAGTGGTGTATGTGAAGCCTCTACAGGAATGGGAGCTGGGGATGTAGCCCAGTGGTAGAGTGCTTGCCTAGCATGTCTCAGGTCTTGGGTTCAATCCTCAGTGCTACCAAAATGTTTTAAAAGTAATGGACTATCAGAAAGAGAATGACAACAGATGCAGGTTTGCTCTATTATATCTCTTCCTTACACCGACCAAGTCCCACCCCCCAAAAACCAAAGGAGTATCCTCCCTCAGAACTGGAAGCCAACCCAAACAGTTCATCATAGCCCTAGAACTGAATGGAAGTGGGTAAATTAGCACTTTTTCCCAATGTAATCATTAAGCATACATGCAGAGCTGTCACCATGCGAAGCACCCAGTCTTATAGCTAAGTTTGAGAGCTATTTGGAGAAGAGAAAGGAATGGGCTATCCTGAGCTAGCCTCAGGCAAAAATCTTCCTACAGCACAAGTCTTTCATTATCAGGAAGATGGTCACAATAGGAAATCGTAAGAAGGCAATAGAATCTCAGGAAAATAAAGTAAAATACCCCCAGAATGTCATTAATATTAGTTTTTACAATTTTCTATAGAAGTTCTTATATCTTGAACAATGAAGCCCTTATATAATGATTCCAATTTGTATGACTGTAGGCATCCCCCATAGACATAAATTGGCAGACACTTTGGTTAGTCTACTTCATCCTTTAAAAAGTAATAGCTATGTGGTTTGTTGTTCAAATGCTAGATATCATTCACTATCTACACTGCTAAACATCAAATGGCATCTAATGCATCCATTCATCTGTTTCTCCTCTCCTCATTTCATCTTAAATTTCCTCTCTGTTTCCTACAGCTCTACATATGTCTTACCTCTCTAACAAGTTATCCCACAATGTCGCTAACAATTCAAATAACACGAGTACTCAACATTAAAGTAGCTTGCAATCCCTGCTCTGTGGGAACTGCACTTGGGTTTCCCATTAACACAGTGTGAAGCTGTGTACTTAACTCTACTCCCATTCATATGAAAATACATATGCAGAATGCACAGAAGTCAACTTGAATCAGATACCAGGACATTTGAGCTTTTAGCATTGGCCCCCTCTTGGCTTATACCTTTTGATGAGAAACTACTGCTGTGAGAGGCATCATTTTATTAGATGTCTTCTCTTGGTGGCTGCATTATGAAACATGAATTTTACCTGAGAAGGCTATAATTAAACACATCTTTCCTACTATGGCACCTGAAATTATGTGAGTTTAATAATAAGAGTTCAAATAATGACAGAGCTACATAAACTGTGTCAACAAACAGCACATATCACTGTTCTCTTGTGTGATGTAATAAACTACATCTTTCTTTTTTTATTTATTATTTTTATTTTATGTGTACGAGTGTATTGCCTGCATGTATGTGAGTGCACCCTTGTCGTGCATTGCAGCCGAGGTCAGAAAATGGCTGTGGATTCCTCTGGACCTGGAGTTAAGGACGGTTCATAGCTGCCATGTGGGTGCTGGGAATCAAACCCGAGTCCTCTGCAAAGGCAGTCAGTGCTCTTAACTGCTGAGCCATCACTCCAGCCCCATAAACTACATTTTTATTCTCACCTTCTCTCTTGCATTTCTGGAGTTTCATGGATATTTACAGCATTGGAATTAATGGTAACAATGCCTCTTCCTTCCCATTTCATTTCTTATAAAAAATCCAGAAATGAAAATAAACTAATATTTACTATGAGCTATTAATTACAAGATGTAACATTTGGGTGTTTACAATACTTTATCATCCTCTGAAATTGCAGTATATGCCTGGTTTCTGATACACCCATATTCAAGAAAAACTTTGGCATATGTTACCTGAAAGTGAGCAGCATCCTGTTGCTATGATTTAGACATATTTTGACCACCCAACTGAAGTTGTTTTTTTCAAGATTAACATACATGCTGCCTCATAATATATACTATTTTAGGACCAAAGTTTTCATTGTGGCTATAAGTAAAGGAGAAAGGTTAACAGCCAGATGGACTTCCAAGTTGGGCTTGCGCATGTAATTGGGAGGATACTGTGTGTAGTTGCAAGTGTTGAGGACAACATGCTTGGAGAAGAAAATGCATTGTCTAATATATCCTTTGTGGAAATACGTTTCCTAATGTTGAATTTGGTGGTTTTACTTTAAAACACCTGTGAGAGCTTGAGATTTGCACCAGCTACAAGGCCCTCAAATCTTATACCTCAGCTATACGCACCTTCAGGAAGCATCTTTATTATCTTCACAGTACTTGTAACAAGGTCACACAGATAAAGCTGAGCTGAGAGATGGGGCAGACATTTGCCATTCAGAAGAGGACAGGTAGGTTCCTCAGGTGCAATAGTTATGAATGATTACTATCTGCCTTAATCGTTTTTGTTTTGTTTTGTTCTGGTCTTTTTGAGACAGGGTCTTCCTGTAGCCCCAGCTGGCCTGGAACTCACTACATAAATCAGGCTGGTATCAATCTCTTAGAGATTGGTCTGCCTCTGCCTCCCAAGTTCTGGTATTAAAGCCAAAATGCCTGGCTTGCCTTCATTTCTTTCAATGTATTTTTTTATTGAATATTTGTGCAGTTTATATAAACATCTTAATCGTTTTCACACCCCTCTCCCACCCACAACAGAACCCCCCCACACACACACATACACTGGATTTCATACATTCCATCATATACGTTAAGGCCTATTGAGTCAAGTTTGTGTACCTAGATGTCTTTCAGTACAAGTTCATCCACTTGAGTCTAGTCAGACTATCTAGAGTCTCCCTTAAAGAGGACCACCCAGTAGTAATCAGCTCACCCAGTAGTAATCAGCTCACCCAATAGTAATCAGCTGCCAATAGTTCCTCAGCTAAGTTTGGGGCTTGCTGCCTATTTCCCTAGTTCTATGCTGGGCTTTTGTTTGATGGCTCTGCATGGGTCTTATGTACGCTGTCACCATTGCTGCAAGTTCATATGAGCAAGTTGCTAGAAGCATGGAAAACTGTTTCCTTTTGGTCATGTACCAACCCTGGCTCTTACAATCTTTCTGCTCCCTCTTCTGCAATGGTACCTGAGCCATTGGTGAGTGAGTTTTAATATAGGAATTATGTTCAGACATACGGACTCTGCAATATCTTATTCTGAGGAAGCTTCACTGGTGAGAGTTGAGAGATGCATTAGTATTCTCTCTACCCCTTGTTCTGCTATGTTTCATGAGACTTAGGTGTAGAGGTTCAACCGTAGATGTGTGTCATTTAGGGCTGGGCAGGTCTCAGACATTTATTCTTTGTGTGTGACCAGTTGTGGAACTTTGTAACAGTCTCCATCTGTTGCAAAAAGAAGCTTCTTTGACGAGTAATGAATGGTATATTTGTTTGTAAATATAAGGATCCATATTTGCCATACAATAAGAACTTACATTGCCCAGGGATATGACAGAGGTAGGGGTTTTCTAGGATCTATGACTTCTCCAAGCATGTGTATTTGGCTATTTTTACAGATCCACACATGAGTTCCTTCCCACTGAAAGTCTTTAAGTCTAATTAGACAGCTGTTGATTATCCCCAAGAAAAAAGTGCCACTACTACACTGCTATAATCTGCTGTGCCAGTCTTTGTTGTGGTTATTAGGCCTTAAAGCTGGAGTTGGACCATCAATTGATGTTCTTCCTTAGCAGCTTGTATAGTGTCCTCCAGAACTGTGAGAGCTAGTCTTCAGGGAGGAGGCTTCCAGGTGAGTTCCAGCTCCACTGCTTCAAGTCCTGTCCTGGCATCAGCAATAAGGTTTTGCTTTCAAGTTCTGGGAAGTAATCAAGGGCCATGGCAACAGCTTGTGTTATTTGGGGAGTCTCCTGGACCACCCTGGCCAATAACTGGAAGGGTGGTTTGCCTTAATATTTTAACTTGCACCTAGAGTCTATAGGCAATGGTAGTGCAAGGAATTAATATGTTTTTAAAAAAAAATCAAAAATGAAAAAAAGCCTGCATTTGGGAATTCTTTGAGCCATATTTAATGAGATATTGGATAGTTCCTTACTATCAAAGAAAACTTCAAGCTACTCACCCAGTGTCAAGAGAACTTCGCCTCCCTCTGAGAGTAACCCATCCTTCTAAATTCCATGTTTTGTCTAATTCTTTGTATTTTGCCATCACATTTCCCAAGGACATCCTCTTCCATGACTCCTGTCATCAGTCCCCATGAACTGTTTAGAGCCAGTGCCTGGCTCTAAAACATAATACTCTCTTTCATACATCAATGCCTGGCTCTAAATCTCATCCACTGTGAAGATTTCAACATTCCAACCTCCTACAGTGCTATCTGTAATCTATCTAACAC
>NW_008351881.1:1776748-1788391 GCF_000622305.1 Nannospalax galili | reverse complement strand
ATCTATGTATCTACTATCTATCTATCTATCTGTCTGTCTATCTATCTATCTATCTATCATCTATCTATCATTTATCTATCTGTTATCTATCAAGTATCTCATCAATATCATCTATATATCTGTTAACCTACTTATAATCTATTCACTATCTATCAATCTATCTATCTAATCTATTTACATATCTATCTATAAAACTATCAGTCATCTATCATCTATCATCTATCTAGTTATCATCTCTCTTTCTATCTCTCATCTATCTTTAAATCTATCTATCAGTTATCTATCTGGTATCTCATCAATATAATCTAGCTATCTGTCTGTTAACCTACTTATAATCTATGTACTATTTATCTATCATCTATCTAATCTATTTATTTATCTATAAAACTATCTATCAATCATCTATCATTTATCATCTATCTAGTTATCTTCTCTCTATCTCTCATCTGTCTATAAATATATCATCTATCTATCTATAAATCTGTCTATCCTCTATCTCATCTACCTATCACTTATTTCTCATCTATCTCTTTCTCATCTATTTGTCTATTTGAGCTCTCTCTAAAATCTTTGAGGTCAGAGTTTATGTCATTCTTGGGAGCTGGAAAGCACCACTAAGACTTCTTCAAAGCACAAAATATAATGTAACCCAAGATCCTACTACCTGTCTTTCCTAATACTACTGTCCTAATGCTACTTTGGTTTAATAACTTTTGGATTGTAATAACTAAAATTCCATATTCTAAGGAGTACACTTAATTATTAAAAATATCAAACTTTCCTATCCTAAGGCTCAGGGATCATTGCAGAAGAGGGGGCAGAAAGACTGTAAGAGACAGAGCTGGTGAATGACCAACAGCTGCAGTTACTCATATAAACTCACAGCAATGGTGACAGTATGCATGTCAGACAAAATTTCAGAACGGATGTGGAGAACTTCTTGCAGAACTATTGACAACCAATACCTGCTGGAAAAAGGAGAATCAGTCTCCTTTAAGGACTCTTAATAGGGTGAGCAGGCTCCAATGAATGGACCCAATGGAGGGCGTTTGGTGACATGTGTGACTGTACAGTCCTTAATATACATACATACATACATACATACATACATACATAATAGATGTATAATAGATTACATGAAAATGGGGGAAATAGTAGGGGGGTATTTGGGGGATACAAATTCAATCCAAATATATTGCATGAAATTCTCAAAAATTACAAAATAATATATTTCCCCCAGAATTCTTTTCCATTAAAAGCTTCATTTTTAGTGACACATGATAATTATACAGTTTTAAAGATTACTATGTGATTTCAATGCACTAATACATTGTGTCATGATTGCATCATGATAATTACAGGATCATCTCAAATTCATCGTTTTGGGGCTGGTACAATCAAACTTTCCTTTCCTTGGTATTTTAAAATGTTCAATATATTATTACTAATTTCAGTCATCTTACTCTTCAATAGAATATTAGAAATTATTCTTTCAGTCTATCTGCAACAATGTACCTATTTGTGAAGCTCTCTCTATCCCCAATATCTAGTATATAAATCTAAATTCATTTTTCTTTAAAGATTTATTTTTATTTATGTGCATGTATATATCTGTGTATTCTCTCTCTCTCTCTATCTATCTCTCTCTCTCTCTCTCTCTCTGTGTGTCTGTCTGTCTGTCTGTCTGGGAGGTCAGAGGAAGTTATTGGATCCCTTAAAGCTGAAGTTACAAGTATTGTGAGTCCCCTTATTTATGTGCATGTATATATCTGTGTATTCTCTCTCTCTCTCTCTCTCTCTCTCTCTCTCTCTCTCTCTCTCTGTCTGTCTGTCTGGGAGGTCAGAGGAAGTTATCGGATCCCTTAAAGCTGAAGTTACAAGTATTGTGAGCCACCTGATGTGGGTGCCGGGAACCAAACTGGAAGATCAGGAAGCACTCTTAAATGTCATCTCTCCAGCCCCATAAATCTATTTTATACTTCTAGGAGAATACTGTTTTATGATTCTATATTTGAGTGTGATCATTGTAGTATTTGTTCTTTAAAGTGTTATTTATTTCACTTAAAATAATGTCCTCTAGATTTATCCTTGTTCTTGAAAATGAAGACTTCTTATTTTCATGGCTGGCTATTTAATCAAATGTATATCAGATATCCAGATTCTTTTTATTCATCCATTGATGTGTTCTAATGCTAATTCTGTGTGATAGCTCATGAGTACAGATGGAGCGAATTTGAGCATTCTTGTGTCTTTGGCTTTCTGCTACATTTCTTTTGTTTATATACAGTGGGGGGGGCATGCTGAATCACATGGTTGTGCAATTTTTAATTATGAGGAGGCCTCTCTACTGTTTTCTACAGAGTCTACATAAATTCACATTCCTATCCATGGTGTGTTGTGTTAAGAACCTCATCTTTACTTTACCATCAGCAACAATTACCCTTTCTTTTTTAAATATTTCATTAGAATATATTGTTTGTAAGAATTATGAGTTTTATTGTGATATAAAAATATTTTAGGCATTATTTGTTTTGCCAAATGATTTTTGACAAAGGTACTAAGATGAATGGACAATGTCTTTATTATATAATGATAGGAAATTCAATATTCAGTGAAATTTAGACCTTTATTTCCTAACATCTGTAAATTCAACTCAATATAGACTGCCTGATTAAATATGGGACCAGCAAATTATGAAACTGTAAGGAGAGCATTTTCAAGATATAGGAATGAGGAGGAATTTTTTAATACTCTTCACAAAACACAGGGCCCCAAAGCAAAAGTAAACAAATGACATTCTAGTCACCCAAAGAGAATTTTTTATTGTTTGGCATTTCATATGTTTATATAATGAATGTTAGTCATTTACATGCCTCAATCCTCCTCTCCTCCCCTTCTCTCTCCTGCTAAAACCCTTCCCAACAACACCCCTTCTAACTTCCATACTGTTTCCTGGGTGGTACATTGAATTTAGTTGGAGATTTTTGTTCAAGTGTGGTGGAGAGTATATTTACTGGAACATAGGTACCTTATCAGTGGTTACACCACTGAAGAAAACGTCACTCCTTCCCCAGGAAACCCTTAACTGTCAATAGTCCTTTAGGGAGGGTGGGACCTCACTGGCTCCTCCACCATCTACGATAAATGTCCAGAGGTCAATCTTGGCTCAGTGAGCTCCTGAGCACACAGCCATTTGGTGTCCAGATGTCTTTGCAATGTACATGTAACTGTCCTCTGGCCCTTACATTCTTTCCACCCTGTCTTCTGTAATGTTACCTTGGAGATGGTGATTTATTTCTTCCATTCAATGCTGAAAGGATACAAGGAGCAAACGATTGAGGCAAAACACATAATGGTAAATAAATACTCAAACTATGTATCTGATCAGTGATGAGAATTACCAACTCCATTTGGTCATATGCTTGTAGAGAATTCATGTCAAGATTGTACTTTTATGGAGATAATGTTTTGTTTTCTCCAACTAATTTTTTCCAATAATTAAAGTCTGCTTTAACTGCCCAGCAAATGACTGAATCTGACTGTTTATTTTCATGGCGCAAATGAGGCTCTGATTGCTTTGCTGCTGTAGAATGATGCTCCCTGCTAGTTCTGAAGGACTATTTTTTTTTTATGCTTTGCTGTGTCTATTGTCATCCACACAAATGGAAGAAGACACACTTAGAATGCATAGATGACAACTTGCCTTTAGTCTGTATTACCTGGTGTTTTCACTGCCTTAGGAAAAAGACTGATCCTACTTGTCCAGATAAAAATGATGAAACTTAAAGACTTTTTTTAGAAAATAAGAAATAGGGCTAAAAGAACTGGATTCATATTTCAGAGTGAGTATTGAAGGTGCACCTGTAACTCCAGCTCCAGGGGAATCTGATGCCTCTGGACTTCACAGGCACCTGCACTTGAGTGCATACACACAGGTAAACACACACACACATACGCACACACACACACACACACACACACACAATCTATATAAATCTTTAAGAAAGGAAAATATAGAAAAGTTCATGAATAACTCAGTGAACCAAGGAAAACTGTTGCAACGTAATGTTAACCCAGATGAATTAAATGTATAAGGATTCCTTGTGTCTGTAAGTATATGGTTAAAAGACAGAGATTTAAAAAATATTATATTTATTTTATGTGTATGAGTGTTTTACCTGCTTGTATGTAATTGCTCCCCAGTCATGCATGGAGATCAGAAGAGGACATTGGATTCCTCTGGAACTAGAGTTATGGTTGGTTGTTAGCCACCATGTGGGTGCTGGGAATTAGGCCTGGGTCCTCTTCAAGAGCAGCCAGTGCTCTTAACTGCTGAGCTATTTGTCCAGCCCCCAAAGACAGAGATTCTATGACTGGCTTTCTTTCGGCAACAGTTAGTTGTGTATATGTATGGACTGGTAAAATCTTATGCCTGGGAGTAAAGTCAGAGATGACATAACCTGATAACACTTAAGAAATGAATGAAATGAGTTCTCTAAAATCACAAAGCAAGAACTGAGAATAAGGCTGAGAAGCAGGAGAGCCAGCTATACCCTTGGACCTGTGCATTGCAAATGCACTACTCCTAACCATTGCCAAAGCTGTTTATGTTCGTTTTGTTTTCTTGCTTTTAAATGATGGTAGAGCTCTGTCTGCCTCTTTCCAACTGAGTGTTCCTTTCTTTGATGGCATTGGAATCCGAAGAATCTATTTCCTCCATACCATTAATACTTTTATGTTTTACATTCTTTGTGTGTTTTCAAATGAATTCAGATTTAATTATTTTTGAAAATTTGCAGCTAATGTTTATGCACATATTCGCGTCTGGGTACACACTATTTGTTGTAGTGAACCATACGATTCAGAGTCTAATATCTGATCTTGAAATGCTTACTGTGACCTTGTTGCAGACACTGGACTTTATTGTATTCTGATGAGCGTAATACACTATGAGGATATTATAAAATTGGTGAACTAGAAGTCGTTCTTATTTGAACTGTGACAATGAAGTGTGTCTATTCTTGTTATTCCTTTCTTTCTTTCTTTCTTTCTTTCTTTTTCTTTCTTTCTTTCTTTCTTTCTTTCTTTCTTTCTTTCTTTCTTTCTTTCTTTCTTTCTTTCTTTCTTTCTTTCTTTCTTTCTTTCTTTCTTTCTTTGGTCTTTTTGAGACAGGGTCTCC
The DNA here is from genome assembly GCF_000622305.1 of Nannospalax galili. Classification (NCBI taxonomy): domain Eukaryota; kingdom Metazoa; phylum Chordata; class Mammalia; order Rodentia; family Spalacidae; genus Nannospalax; species Nannospalax galili. The sequence goes on along the minus strand of NW_008351881.1, from coordinate 1,783,212 downwards.
CTGTAGTCCCAGCTGACCTGGAACTCACTATGTAGACCAGGCTGGCCTTGAACTCACAGAGAGCCACCTGCCTCTGCCTCCTGAGTGCTGGGATTAAAAGTGTGTGCCGCCACGCCCAGCCTTGTTACTCTTTCCACACAATTTAAATATGGTCTTTCCCTATATTTTCATAAATTTTTAGTGGGATTTTGCTCAGATGTCATAAACTGCCCTCAGTGTGGGATAACGCAAATTTGTTATCCAAATATCAGTGCCTATTCCCAGCTTATTTTAGAATTTCAAGGGCAGGTCAGATCCTGAATTGACCTTTCCTCCCCACAGGCTAGTGGTGGAGTTTCAGTCACAATCAGGCCCCTTAGAGGAGAGCGAGTGCATCACCACCCCCACCTTCAGCATTTATGATTGCTTTCTTAAAAAATATTATCTACTTTAAAAAATTTTTATGTGTATGAGTGTTTGAGTCCATGTATGTAAGTGCAGTGCCTGCAGAGGCCAGAAGAGGGCATCAGATCCCTTGGAACTGGAATTATGGACAGTACTTAGCTGACATGTGAGTGCTGGAAATCGAACCCAGGTCCTCTGCAGGAGCAGCCAGTGCTCTTGACCACTAAGCCAACTCTCCAGACCACTGGTATTTGTGGTTCTTAAATGTCTTGACCACTGCTACTGGTTGGTCCACTCTCTCCTGTACCTGATATACTTCTCTAAGCCTCACTACAGTAGTCCTAGAAACACTGTAGCATCCAGTCCTCATTCCTCTAGAGCCATACTAGGATCCAGGGAAAACCTGGGAACCGTATTCCTTACAGGAACTGGAAATAAAGAGAGGGACAAGTAGTTTCCTATTTCCTAGTCCTCTGTGTCCTCAGTCAGGTCTCACATATTCTCATTTTTTTCTTGCTTTGGCTAGCTGAGAAGTCAAGATCATTCATTCCCCATCAGGATTCTCTGAGAAATAGAATGCTACTTTTCTTTCCTATAAGCAAGAGAATCATTTTGCAAGATTCTCTGAAAACATTTACTCCTAACACTTGGGATTTGTAGGGAAAGCAAATCATTCTTGTCCCCCTGAAACAGCTCTTTTACCACACCCCTTGCTGTCTGCGCCTGGGAGGGCAACTGGGACAGGGAGTTGTTTTGTACTATCCTCAGAGCCAGTTCTCCAGTTGGTCATTTCTCATCAAGTTTTGTGCAGAGTGGGTGCCCCTCAGGGCCACAGGTGTTAGAAGTTAAAATGTAATGTGTTTTGTGCTTCTAATCTCTCAGCTAGAGGACTTAGCTGCAAGTCCGAAAGCCTGCTAAGTTCCAAATAACATCCTGTTTCAAGGACAATAATAAATATTCCAGGAGAATTCTTCAAAATGAGGAAGCAGGAGCTGCACTTCCTAACACAGCATCCCTGAAACAAAGCAAGCAGCTCTTAAGTTTGTTTGTCACAGTGGTATGTAGCCACATAAGTGAAATAACTAATCAAAACAAACAGTTAAATAAAAGCATGCACTCATAAATGATATAATGTGTTCACATGTACTCCCAACACTCTGGTTTTCTTTGTGTGTGTGTGTGTGTGTGTGTGTGTGTGTGTGTGTGTGTGTGTGTGTATGTATGTATGTGCAGATTTACAGAAATAAAACTATTATAAATAAATAATATACATGAAATCATTATATACATATATATCAAATTATTTTATTGCTGTAAAAGTATAGGAGTTGCATAGAACCATTGAGATCATATCAAAATGGGAAAAGTTAGGGTGATAGTGAATAGTTATTAACATGGACCTCATAAAATTGCAGAAAGAGAGGCAGAAACTGTGAATTTATTTTAGTATTTATATTTTTTCCTACAAAACTGTTTATTGCTACAGTATCTTTGGATTAATATAGTCCCAAGAGGAAAGAGGGGGTTTGAGCTGCTTAAGGAATTTTATGTGTCAACTGCTCGCAAGCTCCGTAGACCAATAAGGCATTGTGGAATAAGCAGTGTGAGGCAACTGAACTCTAAACATGCCGATAGCAGTGAGGGGCAGAAAGAGGATGCAAGGAGGATGCGGAGTGTGAAACAGGCCACTGTGCACACAAACTAGAGTGTGGGAGAATCACAGGATTGGCCATGTTCTGGAGGTTGGAACTTAACACTGATATACATATCATAGTTTGAAACAAAGGAAACTCCACATATCATCTGGAGTTTGCTAAGAAGGGCTGCATGAAGAAAAAATAAACAGTCATGCCTATGACCTGTATGTATATACTAATTTAATGAAGGATGACTGGTCATTAAGGTTTTGCCTGGCAAACTACTAAGAAACAATATAATCAAGGGAATGAGCCAGGGGAATCTCATCTTAAAGGCAAATATGGTAGTGTGCACTCTTTTTGAAAAAATAATTGTATTTTTATTTTATATATATCAGTGTAATGCCTGCCTGTATGTAAGTACGCCCATGTCATGCAATGCCCGCAGAGGTCAGAAGAGGGTGTCAAATACCCTGGAACTGGAGTTACAGGTGGTTGTTAGTCACCATTTGGGTGCTGGGAATCAAACCTGCTGAGTCATCTCTCCAGTCCCAGTAATCTGTACTCCTGTCTCTTTGGGTAATTCCACTGTAAGGTTATACTGTTCCTAGATCCATATGTATTAAAAACTTACTTTTTTATACCCACTGAAGGATTTAAAGGAGCATCCAATTGCCTTGAATAGATTAAATGCACCATGTTAAAACTGTGTCTTGAAATGTCATTGTTGGTTGATTTCCTGCCCCAGAATGCCTTCTGCTATATGCCCCTGCCTTTCAGCATCCACCATAGTGCATAACAAGTCAGGGTGTTCAAATGAAATTTGTCATAGAGGAGAGACATTCACATATAGGTAAATCCATCTGTTGGTATTACTGGAAGCAGCTTATTTCAAATGACTTCAAATAATGAAACTACTCTAACTTCTGGCAAGCCTCGCTTTCCTACCCTTACCCATGGTCACTATTGAAATCAATAGACGGCATCTATGGATTCAGGAAGAATAGGAGTTGATCCACATGTTGCTAGACCAGAATGCCTTTCACTTCACTAATGTTTACCTCATGCTCCAGGTCAAGCTCACTGAGCAGAGCTGAATAAGCTGTGAAATCCTATTGTCAAAAGAAGTAGATTCAAATTAATTCTCTTATAGCTCTCTCATCCCACCAGCAAAATAATACATTAACATAGAAATACAAAAATTGAATACAAACAAGTCAGAGAAATGAACTAAGAATCAGCAAGCTTTGACATTACTATTGGAAGAGAGAATTTAATTTTTGAATTTGGACAGCTCTGGACACATTATAGTATTTTTCAGTTATCCTGAAATTCATATTCAATTAACATTTAATTGTGCTAATACTGTGTTTTTAGTTTGCATCTCTCCCAAAGTTCCCCTACCTCTTTGCACTGCACAGCAATATAGTTATGATTTCTTGGTGACAAAAACCAATTTGGGTTAGAATACCTAATTTGTGTCCTATGGATAGCTAATTCAGGCAAATGAATTTCAGATTACTTTTCAAATCTGTCCTGACCTCTATAGCGGGAGTCAGGATCCTGGTTTCACTCAACTTATTTTAGCTTTAAATTCAATGTCAAATGCAAAGTGTGAAAGCAGTATAAATATGCTCCCATTACTTAGTTTTAAGTAAATAGAACTCCATGCCCCCCTTCTTTCTTTTTCTCTTTTTCTTTGAGGATGTCATCCTCTCTTCTTTAATTCTTCTGTTCTAGTTTATATTCATAGATTAATCAAATCTTTCAACAGTAAGTGCTAATACAAATTATTTTAAGCCATCTGAGGTAAACCCATAGCAGTTGTGAAATATGAAGTTGCTTTGTTCTTTTTGAGTTATTCTACATTTGCTAACTCTATGACTTGTTAGGAGCTGTGCTAGGTGATAGGAAATATCAGGGGATATAACAGAAGTTTACTTTTCAAACTACTTCACAAGCATCATCACAGAGCTGGTCATTATACCAACATTCTGCAATCACTCAAGCTCGGCATTAGCCCAGGCTGCTCTTTTCCAAGTTACATGGGAGAAAATGAGATGCAGATGTCTCCACAAGCTAAAGTGAGGTGGATGATCTCTCCTACAAGCTTTTTATTTTCAATGACAAGTAAATCAATAATTAGCTCATAGGTTTAATCCAGCTTTGATCTTAGACCACCACCATACTCATGTACTTACCTATGTGTATGGTTGCTTTTTGTACTATAAGACAGACAGCTGTACCAAAACATTATGACCCACAAGACCAAATTATTTATTTTCTTGCTAATCCCTGCTCTAGGGAAATGTCTCCATACCAAGAGCCATCTAGGTTTTCTCTCCAAGACACCAGAGGCACATAAGAATTGCTTCTTTTCTCTCTATAATTAACTATTTTTCTTTCCCGTAATGGCCTATAAAATATAAGCTTTTTTCGGCTTCACGTGGAAAACCTCCCCAACATAGTTTGGATAATCTTTTATCTCTCTGTGTAGCTGTGGTCCATTCCATTAACAAAAACCTAAGATTTCCCAAAGGATAAAGCTATGACAAGCCCAGCTTTTGAAAACTTATGTTTCCTGTGTCTCTTCATTGCCCTCAACCTCATACCCACCAAGGAAAAGAAAAGACAAAGAGAGGAGCAGTAATTGTTCAGAGTTGCTGGTGTGGGCATGGCTAAGTGCAAAGCTGGAGCTGCTTGTGGATTAACTGTCTGAAGCTTTGCTCTGACAGCTTCTGGTGCCGCTGCCCACTTGCTCTGAGGCCAGGTTCTGGTCAGTCAGAGCTCTGAGGATTTGCGCAGAGCCTGGAATCTGGTCCACTGACTTGCTGCTCTGCTAGAAACCAAAGTTTCTGTTCCCTGGGCACTTCCACACTCTCCAGTGTGTCTCCTGACTCATGTTTAAACACTGATCAGCCTGGTAGGCCTGAATGTCATGGCAGCAAACGTCAAAGTCCTGCAACAAAGGTGTTTTGTGTTTGCTTTTATTTTTTTTCCCTATTAATTAGCAGATACAGGGCATGTCTTCCTTGCAACAAGAGGAAAGCAGACTACAGTAACCAAAGGCTGCATTCTGATTACAGATCATAGCTTCCTTTGACTGTAACATTCATGATTTTTTTCAAACAGATAGTTTTTCTCTTAAGAGCTGTCCCTGAGAAAACATGTCCAGACATCTGAAGACTGGGACTACTAGAAAATCTTCAAGCATGATTCACTTTACTAATCCTGACTGGATCCCTTTGAAAAAATGTTTGAGGATGTAAATAAATGAGTCTTTAAAATTGTGGATTAGAACACAGAAAGCAATCTTTTGATAGTTATGGTAAGTAGAAATGATCTGTCAGCAGGAAAATGAAATAAAAATTTATGAGTACATTAAAAAATAATATGCAAGGAATGGAGGTTAACTAAGATTTGTTGTCTCCACTAAGAATAAGCATTTTGAATTTCTATGCAACTGTAGTTAGGTAGGAACAGTAATTGTTAGGACTGGTGGATCAGAGTCTGGTTTCACTAGTCAAAGATGCTGTCCATGAAGATGTGGTCTCAAGCATGCTGTTTTTTTTTTGAGGCTCCTGACCCACAAAATATTGCTTCTGTTTTGATTATGTTCTTATTTTTAGCTACTCCACTAAAACTAAGAGAAATTCCAGAGGGGAAAAATACTACAAAATCGCTGTAGGAACCACTGCTTTTTAAATATGATTTTTCAAGGATCCATTGAATTCTTTTCATAAGAATGCCAACATCCTGTGTAATGCTTTTAAACATTGGTGGCTAGAGATTATTACTAAGTAAATCTGGAATGGGACCAGGAATCTGAATTGGTGACAAGCACCAGATGGAAGCAGGCAACCATTAGGCCACAGTGACGTAGCTCCATAGTTGACCATTGTATGCTTTTTATACCACAGTGATGCACAGGCTGAGTGTTTAGTAAGAGATGAATCGAATGGACAAATCAAAGGTGTTAGTAGATATGATGTATTCATTCACTTCCCAAGTGATTTTTTTAAAATTTCTCAGTGAGTATTTGTCCTGTGCTTTCCAACATAGCAGACACTCACCAAGGATTTGGTGGGTATGGCCCATGTGTCCAAGAGAATAGAAACATTATTTTCAGATATCACTAAGTGTCGTTGGAGTGATAAAGGGTAGAGGCCAGAGAAGTGATTAATTCTTAAATCTAAAATATCATATCCTTGCAGCCTTAGCTGAAAGACCAATCCCAGCTTTTTATAAACCTGTGTTTGTCAATTTATATCATAGAGATGCCAACAATGCAAAATGTAATGTCTTTCCTCATATGTGACCATTCTGCCAATGGAGTTATGTGAAAGTAGGTTAGAAATTTTTTTTAAATTTTATATGTATGAGTGTAATGCCTATATGTATATAAGTACACCCATGCCATGCAATGCCCACAGAGGTCAGAAG
>NW_008351881.1:1745405-1773879 GCF_000622305.1 Nannospalax galili | reverse complement strand
TGAGATTTTGTAACAGTAAACATAAATATTCAACAGCCTTTGCTACCTGGGCCACCTGGACAGCACACATGAAAGGTACTCAGAAATCCCAAGGACTTGTTTATGACTTGGACATATAAACTTTTCTATAAGAAACCCTTTAATGACAAGGAATGTCATACAAGATTAATGATGGCATCCCTACATGTGGAGAGTGAATTCCATCCACTACCTTTCTTCCCCATGTGTATACACATTCTATATGTATATAGAATGTATGGATAAATACACACATGTGGATATACATATATATTGAGATTTTGTAACAGTAAACATAAATATTCAACAGCCTTTGCTACCTGGGGCACCTGGACAGCACACAATATATATGTATATCCACATGTGTATTGGGTGTCGGGTGTCATGATTCAGGTTTGATCAGTGTCAAATCACTGAACTTACACCTAGGATAGAATATAGAAGTATGAAATATAAGTAATGTGCATGGGAAATCTACTAATTTTGTTCAAAATATATACGATATGAACATAGAAAGGTGCTATTTGGGAAGAGGATGTGGAGTGGTAGAAGATGAGCGGGGGGTGGTGGTCATGAGAGTGAACACTGTTATCATGGCACCAGTCACTTTTATAGTCAACATATGCAAATAGAGGGCTCTTATGACAATCAAAACTATTTAAAAATGAAGTATTAAATGCTTCTATTTCAACTACTTCATAAAATGTTTCAAAATTCATTTTTCTATTTCCAGAGAACTTGAGGATTCTGATTTATCAATAGCTTTCCCTTCTGTGCCTTAAAAGTTTCAAAATGTCCCAGCTGAATGGTGCCTTTTTCAGGTCTCTCAGTTTAGAGCAAATAAAAAAAATATTCCCTTGTCCTCCAGGACTTGACACATTTCTTCTGTGGTCAAGCATCATAAAGGAGTGGATTCAATCAAAATTTGCACCACCTTCACATTTCATGGCCTCACTGTTCCTTAGGGTAGGTTCCTCTTCACCCTCGCATTCTTTGTACATTTATGCGTAATCAGCTAAGCATTAGTACTTCCCAGACCTTCCTTTACCCTTTCAAATTTTACTTTTAAGGTTTGTTTTTATTATTATTTCACTGTGTGTGTGTGTGTGTGTGTGTGTGTGTGTGTGCACTTGAAGGCAGGTGGCTGCAGATTCCCTAGAGCTGGAGTTATTGCCCATTGTGAATCACTGTGTGCGTGCTGTGAATTGAACATGGGTCCTGTACAAAAGCAATAGGTGTTCCTAACCACTCAACCATCATCTCTCCAGCCCCTCACTGTTCAGTCTTCTGTCTATGCATTTTCCTCAGTCGCCTCATTGCATCCATGGCTTCCAGAATCCCCCTGAAAGCAATGGTTCCCTGAATTAATCTGCTTTCCATTGCTATAACAAAATGCCGTAGTGTTTATAACTTAGACCAATGGTCCATTTAGCTCAGTTGTTAGAATGTGAAGGTCCAAAGAGCTTGGTGCTGGCTCTTGTTAGGACCTCCCTTAGAGCATCACATCATGGTAGATGACATCGTGGAAGAACTTTGGGGAGACACAAAGCTAGAAACAATTCCTATGTAAGACTTGCTTTGTATGGTATATGTGCAGCCTAAGTGCCTATGCCCTCAGTCTGTTATAATAACTCACTTCTGCAGTCTCACAAGAGCTGCATTAACCCTTCTAAAGGGAACATCCCCAGTGCCCTCCCACTATAATCCACCTCTTAAAGGTTGGCCACTTCTAAATATCATTGAGAACCAAGCATTCAACACACGAACCCTTATGGATCATGCTTAAACCATATTCAAACCACATTAGGTTCAGATCTATATATTCTGTTTTAAAGTTCCTTCTGAGTTTGAGAACTATGTATTCAGAATCAACCTGCTATTTCCAAGGGCAGATCCAATGACTACCCTACCTTAAGGGATCCCAAAGAAAACTTACTCCTTCCACTTCTTCTTCCTGCTAATTCCATTATTTTTGCAACATGGTTTCCAGATATTAAGATGATTTTCTCTTTCTCTCTATCATCACTACATCAAAATCAGTTGCTGTTCTCAGATCCCTTCCATCTGTTCCCTCCCCTGCAGCGTTACTGTCACCACTGAGGTTCTCAGCTGGATTACAGAGCAGCACTAATTGCTGACATAGCTAATAATAAAATGCCACCTGTCAGTGCTTGAATTTTAGGAATCCATAGGAGATAAACAAAACTTGTGTCTGACAACCAGGGACTTGACTAATGGGCTCATTTTGCTTAATCACCACTTGAAATTGTAATGTAGCTACTGTTTTCTCTACAAAGTTGGCTAGATGATTTCAAGGCTAGTGAGATGGCTCAACCGGGGAGGCATTTGCCTCACAAGCCGAATAATCTGAGTGCTATCCCCAGAACCCATGTGAAGGTATAAGGAGGGAATGACACAAAGTTGTCCTCTGAATACCACCTCTGACTTCTGTAGCTGTACACATGCACCCATAAAATGATAATAATGGAAGCAAGTGACAATAATTTCAGGAAGCTGTAGGGACAGTGACAAGGGAGCCCTCTCCTCTACAGCTGTGCCACAGGTAATTTTTTATAAGCACTCATTATTTTTCAGAAATTCATAGTTAACTACATATATATTACCTGACATTCATACTGTCATCTAAATCTTGTAACATTTCACTAAAAAATTAGGACGTCACTGTATCCATTAAGGAAAGCATGAAAAATCAAAAGGTAAAAGCTGTGATCTGTAAATACTGCAGAGAAACACATTCTAAAATATTTTATTTTCTACTGAGACAATATACTAAGAGATTTTATGTTCATCGCTTCCCCCTCAAAAGTATGAAATATTCTTGAGTGTTTAAGCTAATATTTTGGAGACTTTGACAAAATGAATATAGTTATAAACAGAGGCTTACTGAGGGAGCCCTCCTTTGAATCCTTAGGTTTATGTTTCAGTACTTTATAAAATGGGGACAGCCATACCCACTTCATGGTATTTTTGTTTGGATTAAATGTGATGTTTTTTATGAAGAGCTAGGCTCATAGTTCACAGTACGTAGAACCTTTGATGAAACCAAATGATCTTCAGGTCAATTTTCACCTCTAATTTTAGAAATCCGCTTTAGTAGAGTGCATCCAATCAGAAGGCAGAAATTTCAGCATTGTTTTAAAAGGGTTAGGTTTTAAGAGGGTTAGGTTTTGTTAGCTATAAAGTATAAGCAAGTTCTATATGGCAACCCTATGTCTAAGTCAAGAATGACAAATGCAGGAAGGATGCCCAGACCCTCCTCAGAGAAAGGGGATTTGTCCCCCAGGTGCAAGCATTTTACTAGGGTAGCCAGTCTGAACTTGTCTGGTTCGACCACATAAAGAACGGGACCTGTACCGCAATGTTGGACCCTGGCATGCACTCTTGCACACAACTGACTCTCCTGTCTGGCCTCAAATTGTAGGAAGCTACATTTTCTGCCGTTTCCTTCACTGTCCTCTCCTGGGAACCTTAACCTTAGCATACTCAGTCTAAAAGAAAGACACATTTTATTCATTTATTTATTTTTAATTTTATGTGTATGACTATATTGCCTTCCTGGGTGTCGGTGTATCCATGTCATGCAATGCCTATGGAGATCAGAAGAGGATGCCAGATTCCCTGGAACTGGAGTTATGCACCATTGCTAGCTGCCATGTGGGTGCTGGGACTCGAACCCAGGTCCTCTGCAGGAGCAGCCAGTGCCCTTAACTGCTGAGCCATCTCTCCAGCCCTTAACACATTTTCTTATTTATCTCATTAAAGAGGTATTGGAAGGTGAGAGGCTACAAAATGATGTGATACCCCAAAAAGGGGTAAAATCTCAAGATCCCATCACCAGAAAAATTTGTCCAAATACTCTGTTTTGCTGTATAGCATATTTGGTTTTATGTTTTTTGCTATGAAAATCAGCTTATTTAGGAGTAAGGTAATTTAAATTCATAATTTAAAGGTGAACATCCATTAGCATCATGATGGCTGTGCATATGCTGAAAATAATTTGATGAATTACAAAATAGCCCATTAAAGAGATGCTGTGGTGCACTGCATCAAAAATCCAGATCTTGAAAACTGCCTAAACATAATTTACCTATTCAATGTCAGTTTAAAATTTGCACAATAATCCATAATGACTTCTAAAATACTCATGTAAATAGTGATCCATCTAATGTTTTGCAAAGAAATGTATTTTAAACAGTCCTTTATATCACTTTGATATATTGTAAGAGAAGACTCATTTTCCATCATTACCAAAAAATGTTTCACAGAGAAAATAAAAGTAATAATAATATGCTGATGCTGATTTCAGGGGGAAACTACAAACCTTTGCAGGTAAAAAAATTAGTTAAACTCTTGAGAATTGCTATAATGTGGGAAAATGAGTTGGTTTAAGAATGTCTAACAATGACCATCAAGTCAGCATTGATTAAAAATGATCTTAATTCATCAGTAGTCTTATGACCACCTCCTCTCTCATTTGTCTAAATTTTATCCTGTACCATCAGCTAGAAATTGTGCTAAGTATATTTTTCTCACAATCTGTTACCACAGTCCATGATGAATGTGGAATTCTTAACGTTCCAAAAACGAGGAGAGTGGGGAGCGTTACTGAGCTGCCCTGCTCAAAAACATCGTCTCAAAGGCCTTAATGGCTGGGATTTGATAAGGTGCATGTCTGTCTCCAAGGCTCCCACCAATTTCAGCTGCAATTATAACTCACGAACAAAATGGAGATCCATGCTTTGTTATTGCACAAGCTGCAGTCCATAGCCTTGCACCCATCATGTGGATGGAAACCACCTGAGGATCTGTATAAAATAACAGCTCTAGCTTCTTAGCGCTGGAACAAAGCTGGGATTTCTATGTTGGTGCCTATATTTCTAGTCTATGAACAAAAAGGAAAAGGAATGGTTGGAAAAGATACAGATGATGCTAGGTTCCAAATGAGTTTTCAATAGCAGCTCATTGGTCACCTTGATAGAAAACTTAGATCAGCTTAGAAGGGGCATTATAATATCTAGTTTTAGAACATAACAAAAAATGGAGTGCCCTAGTATAAACATCTTAAGGCACTCACATAAAGGTGAAGAATGGGCCAGAAACAGACTTTAGGAAGAACAGGACAGGATGCTCACCAGCTCACCGCGGTAGCACACATGAAGATCATGAGGACATCATTCGTCGAACTCAAGTCAAAATCCTAGAGGCAGGAAGTGCTTGCAATACTAACACAGTGATCGCAAACATGATTAAATACCATTTTGTAACATTCATGTTTTCACTAATATAAGTTTTCTTTCATTGTCTATGAAAACCTAACCATAACAGTAACAATATTAACACCTAGTTTTATTTGCCAAATTTATCTTCTTATATTTACAAACTAATTCCACATGTTTTATGTTGTGACATTTCATACCCAGTATATAACGTTTCTATTCAAACAGGGGCCCATGAATGAGCATGTTCCCCTGAGAGCCTGTTGTAAATGCAAGGTTGAGGCCCCAAAGGAAACCTAAATGTGGGAAGCTAGAAGAAATCTGTGCCTAGGGGTCTCCCTGATCCAACCCAGTCTTCTTTCAGTAACATGTACGGATTATTCATCTGGGTTAAGGCTGGGGGAAGAAAGTGAGCAATGTTCATTCAGTACAGGGGCCAACAAAGAGTGGTATCTGCCCTGAATGCCATCCCTGGCCCATTCTCCAAAGTGCTTGGGACCACTGAGGCTTCCAAGATTTGGTTAGAGGGTCCTCTTATTTTCTCTCAGGAGAAAGTGAAGGATACAGGTCAGCAAGCGAGATGGTTTGTAGGATCAGGAATGTGCTGGAAAGTAGTCTGGGTGAGGAGATGGGTGGGAGCAGGGAAATCATGCCTTGTGGCCCCCTACCTGGTCTGAAAAATACAGAAGCCCACTTCTGTACTACAGTGTCTGTCCCTTCTAACCTAGGGAGGGCCCCAACGGGAAGGCAACTTCTTTCTCATTCTGTTCTGAAACCTGCTGGTGTGTGTGGGCGGGGGATTAGACTAGAACCCCATCTTCAGCCAGTCACTGCTTTTAGTGTAATCCAAGTGCCTCAAGCTGGTATGGGGTGAACACAGGGCCATTTTACCATGTAGGGTAGATATCAGCCCAAGGACATAATTAGACCTTTCTGTCTAGTACTTGATTTTAAACATATCACACAAAGGGACACAACTAGAAATGTAATAAAGTTTTATGTTTAGTAGTGAAAAAAAAAAGTACCAACCAGGGTTTCAAGCACATAGTGAAGTCTGAAAATCTTGAACATCAGAAAGTCTGGTTTTTAAAACATAATCAGCCATTCAAGTAGCCAAGGAAAAATATCTTTGAGTACTAGGAATATTTAAAGTATATTTAGTTAAATGTTTGTATAAATAAAAGATAAATGTTGAATGTATAATCACACAGGAGTAGTACAATTTGTACTGACAGCAAAGTGTTTCTTATTCCAATATGAACCAAAGCAGTCCAAAGCTTAGGTCATCCTTGAGGAATAATTTATATCCCTTTTTCCCTTTTGACTTTCAAATATGATTTTTTTTCATATTCCTGTGTTCTTTAAATATAGTAGGAAAAGTTACAATATTACTGTCTTAGGGTAATTGGATAAAGTTGACCCTGGGTTGCTATCCCATCAGCATTTAACTGTTGAGGTGGAAGAATAGGAAAAAAAAACCCAGAAAACAGATCATGAAAGAGGAAAAACTACTTTCAAATTTGTTGTTGACTTGCCCTTTCAGGTTTTATATTTACACCTGCACTCTGGCCTCAGCAAAACAACAGGTGCAAGCTGCAGATGGAGCCTATCTCCAATGCAGACAGACACATCTGCCACCGCTTACCTGAGTCTGAATTTGAAAGATGTTCAGAGAAACCAGATTTGTGTCATGGGGTGTCAGGGCAGAGGGCTTCTTTGAACAGGGAGGACGATGACAGGCTGGGCCACTGCCATCCGAGCACTCAATCAGGACCACCTTTCCAACTGTATTTTGCAAGTTTAAATACTGTTTTACCTCCACTTTAAAATGAGGTACAATTAAGTAAAAATTTAAACAACCAGCTAAACTGAAAAAGACGTTTCAAGTGTATATATAATTGTATTACATATTTTATATGTGTACTTACATATTTATCATCCCTAAGCCTTAGATGTAGAGATTGCATTGTACATGTGGTACTTAGACTTGGGCAATTCACAGAGAATGTCTGTGTGTGACCAGTCATGGAACTCTGTAATTGTCTCCATCTGTTGCAAAAGAAGCTTTGATGAGCGGTGACTGGGGTACTTGTCTGGAAATATAAGGTTCCATATTTTGAACATATCAAGAAATTACATTTGTCTAGGGATGTGACAGCCTTGGGGTCTTCTCTAAGATATATGACCTCTCCAGGCATGTGCATTTGGCTTATTTACAGTACCACACATGCATTTCCTCCCATTGAGTGGACTTTAACTCCAATTAGGTAACTGTTGATTATCTCCAAGTTAAAAGTGCCACCAGTACCCCAATGTAGTTTGTTGCGCTGGTCATTGATGTGGTTATTAGGTCTTAAAGCCGGGGTTCGACCATTGATTGATGTTTGCTTTTAGCAGCTTGCATAGATCCTCCCAAACTATGAGAGCTAGCCTTCAGGTAGTAGGTTTCCAGGTCAGTCCTACATCATAATCCTCCAAGTCTTATCTTAAGCGATAGGGCCTTATCTTCAAATTCTGGGAGGCCATCAATGGCTGCTCAGCAGTAGCCTGTGCATTTTGTGGAGTCTCTTGGACTACCCTGGCCAACAGTTCAAAGGACAGTTTCTCCTGTCTGACACCATTTCTTACTATGCAGCCATCACGTATATAGAGATATTGCATGTGTAACTTTTCAGTAGGTTTGAAGACTAATGTGATTCCCTTTGTTTTTTTTTAACACTAGGTAGGCATTATTCATCTCCCCTCTCTCCCTGTCAAAACCTCCCTCCACACCCTCCCCCTTTAAAGTATCCCCATTTTCCCCATTTCTCCCTTGATAATACCAGTTTCCTATGGTCCTATCTCTCTTGTGTTCCTTCTTTCCCTTTATCCCCATAGTTCTTTGTGCAACCCTCCCTCCCTCTCTCATTTAAATACCTCAATTTTACCCATTTTTCCCTCAGTAGCACCTGTTCCTCCTGCTCTTCTCTCTCAGGTTCCTTCTTTGCCTTTACCTCCCTGGAGGAACCAACTCCTTATGTGAGGTAGACACTTTGCTTTTTGCAGCAATGTTTTAGGTATCTTTCTTTGCTCATGAGAAAAATGCAAGGCTTGGTCCTCATGATTATATTTTCTTTTAAATTTTTATCATTTTTCAAATTTCATACCACATGTTTTTATCATATTTATACACCCTCCCCTCTCTGTACTCCACATACAACCCCATGCCTGAATTCATGGAGTTACACCTTTGAAGAAGACTGACTGTTCCCTTCCCAGTAACTATTGGTTGTCAGGAGCTCCTCAGAGAGTGTGAGTGTTGGGATTTCCTTATTCACATCCTCACTTCTATGCTGGGATTTTCTCTAGCTTGAGCTTACTTGGGACTTGTGCATGCTGTCATCCCTGCTGTGCATGCTACCACAAGAGAGGGTTGAACACTGACCTTCCCCAGTTGTGAATCCTGTGAACTACAATAACAACTGGCATGGCAAGATATGCCCGCTGGTGCAATAGTGTGGCACAAATATTATGGGAGTAAAAACTACTCTTTAATTGGATTCAAGATCTGCTTCATAGGTTGGAGTCCATATGTGACACTGATATCAGACTTAGAAATCTAAGGCTAGACAGGTCATAGGACACAGAGGACAGCCTAATATTAGTTTTCTACCAAATAGTTATCATATTAAAACTACTCTTAATGATACATTGTTATACCCATAGATTAATGCATCTCTTGCTAAAGAAACTTCCTCATGTAGTAGATGGTGATTAACACTGAGACCCACAAGTGGTTAATGTGCACAGAATTTGAGACCATTGAGTACTTATCCCTAAATATGGCACCTATATAAAAATTCTGTTCCCTAGGCTCAGGAATCATTGTGGAAGAGTGGGCAGAAAGACTGAAAGAGCTATAGGTACTGCATCACCACAGAGTTTTCAAGACATCTAGGAAGTTACTCATATGAACCCATTGCAATGGTGACATGCTTATGCTTTAGCACAAAGAATCCAAATTGAAACAAAAGTTCAAAACATTTAATACTAAAAACTCTTGACAATAAAATCATGTGAATCTGTTTGGGTAATCATCCTCAATGAGAATCAAATATAAATTAGTATGAAAATGTGATCAGAAAATCATTTTGCTACTCAAAAAGGCTCTTAATCAATAAAATATGGATGGATCTCATGTAACTGTGGCTCAATTATGTTCAGGTATTCTGTTCTGTCTGACTCTAAACTTAGAATAATATCATAGTTATTGGCTTCCCTTTCTATTCTAAAGAAACATATTGATCTCTCTAATTTATCTTGAAAATATTTTAATGGGAACATAATTAATTGTAACTTAATGTACAAATATTAATCTTTGGCCTTAGAATTGCTTGCCCTAGCACAATTTAGCACAGTAATTCTGAATAATTATCTATCCGTTGGCAGTATCCTCTCAACAGTGCACATCTACTTTAAATTCTCTTTGCAATGAACGTCAATCCTCATTTACTCACAACACTGTGATATATCTGATTTTGTTTTTCAACTAAATCACTTTTATATTTGCATATGATGCTTTTAGAAAATGTTTTAATGGCTGCATAATGCTGCAGTTGTTCAAGTGCTAAGTGGGTAATTACGCTCACTTGCAGCATGACTTTGAGATTGAAATAGTCTACAGTATAAAACCTCTTGAAGGATCCTGACCTGAACCTGCTGGGTTGTACAGTGCTGATGGTCAGAGTCTAGCACATCTTCATCTTCATGTCAGTGGCCCCTAACACAAACATCTAAAGACACTAATATTTAAAAGCAAATAGAGAAGACTGAGAATGTACCAACAGGTGCCTGTGCAATTACTGCTATGAATACAAGCACAGCCAATGTTCCTCTACCACTAATTTTGCATATCAGGGCTGCTAGTCTAACTTTTATGATTTTTACCCACTGCACTTTCAATGAAAATTGAAGTGACCAACTATAATACTGCAACAAAATGGACTAGGTCTTTCTACAGGGAAGATTCAAATTTAGGAAACTGTCCATTCCCACTAGTTTTACCCCTCTGGAGGTCTTCATTTGTTTTGGCTTGTTTTTGTTTTCTTATTGTATTGAGAAACATTTTAAAGAAAAATTCCGAATTTTCAAGAATATACAGATAAATACCCTCAGCGTGAATTGTTGTGGGGTTTATTGATGCTAAATCTTATGATTTCATTTTAAGTTCATCATTTTAAGTATATAGTAGCTTTTAAGATTATTGAGCTTTTAAAACTTCCATTTCATAATGAATCAGTAAGGGTTCATAAAAGTCATGGATAATAACTGTGAGAATATAAGCAAATTAAGTCTATGTGCACAAATCATGCATCCAGTCTCCTGGCTTCTGAAGTAATGAATGCTCATGGATCTATAATTTGATTTTTAAAGAAAATGCAATGCATAATAAATTTTAAACTTGAAAAACTAGGTCTAACCACAATGCTGTAACAGTCTGTAAGCCATAACAAAGGGCAGCTATTTTAAAGCCCAGAATAAACAGTAAGGGATGTTCTAGTAACTGTGAATGCAAGTCAGCTGGACATGAAGGAAGATAATTCTTAAAGAGTGACATATAGAATACTCTCCTAAGGCATTCAGCGAACTCCACTAAATCTAATCTAAAATTCTTAATAAAGCTGTGGGCAAGAACTCAGAGCAAAAAGCCCCATCAGCCCAAGTTCCACAGCTGTCACCTCAGAACAGGGCTGACATTCTAGTAGGTGGAAAGGCAAAAGATATACCTGAAAATTGCTGTATCTATATCAATCTGTGTTTGCTCATTTCAACAACCACAACAATGGCGTGTTGGTTTTCTCCATGTCTGTGTTTCATTCATCAAATACCCGTATGAGTTAAAAGTACTAATTAGGCTTCTGGAAGGGATGTTCCTAGCAGGAAGGACCACTGGTTATTTTGTAGGGTAAGGCCATGCTTAACTGCGGGGATATTGGACTTGTGGACATAGGTTATTTTTCAATCAGAGAACATACTCAACTACACAGCCTGATTCAATACTTTCAGTACAGTATTCTAGATACAGTTTTAATGAAAAGGAAGTTATATATAAAGAAGGTAAAATTCCATGCTCCAGGTGCTTTGAAGTTGCCTACATTACTAATATAGCACATCAAAAAATAATTATATTAATTTGAATGTAGTGATAATAATATAGTGCCCAAGGCTTAGGAGAAATATGTCAGCAGATCTACTTTGCATGTCAAATGAAATGTTTCACTTAATCATTACATGAACTTATGAAGTAGTTACATTATCTCCACTTTCAGACTATGGAAATTAGGAGATGGAGAGACGACTCAGCAGTTAAGAGCACTGGCTGCTCTTGCTTAGGATGCAGGTGCAGGTTCAGTTCAAGGCACCCACAGGGCAACTAACAACCATTCATAGCTCTAGTCCCAGGGGATTCAGTATCCTTTTCTGACCTCTGCAGGCAGACTTTGAACACACAGGTGCAATTATGTAATACAAGCAAAACAATGATACACATAAAAATAAAGATACATAAACGAAAAAACATTTTTTTGAAAAGGCTATGGAAATTAAGAGTAAGTGTCAGAACTAATTACTTCAACTTAATCACCGGAAGTAGAGGCAGGGATCTTACCAACTCCAAATCTCACTTGATCAAGTATGGATGTTTTGCTTCATAAACTGTGGAAATGGGTTCTTACCAGTCTGTAACCCAAATTTAGTACAGAATTTATACTCTGCAAGTCCTGAATCTCTCCATTCAGCTTAACTGCCCATTGGACAAATGTGGACTCTGAAGACATTCACATGTGGTGATTATTATTTTTTATGATATTCACTTTGTGCCATCCACCTTTTCTTGATTACCTTGCAGATCTTTAAGGAAAATCCTTGGACTCTATCAGATGTATCTATCTCTCAAAGACCTCGCCAAGAACTTTCTAACAAGCGGTCTATTCACCGTTTCTAGGTACAAATGTTGGCAAATTCCTGTGGGGTTAAACTTTCTCTTCAAAGCATTACAGGTTTACCTCTGTTCCTGTGTCATCAGATAGACAGGGGATGGGACAAAGGAGACATAACACATCTTAAAGGAGGTCATCAGACTTAGCAACCCGAGGTTCATGGACTTGAGCTTGTTTCCTCATTTGCTGAATACAAGTCTTAATGTTTCTGTTTCTTAAGCGTGTTTTGACTTTTCTCTTCATTAAGTTTATGCAGGTGTTTTCCAGATAATAGCATGAATGATAAAATGTAAACTATAGTGATTTTTTATTCAATAGTCTATTACTCAGATAAAGGATTCATAGATAAAAAAGAGAAATACTTCCTGGCAGCATAGATTCCAATATAATTGGATTTCTGTGTGAGAGACCTTTTTTTTCCAATTAAGATTATATTGTTGCCTTTGAAATACTAACTTGTAAGCAACAATAATATAAATAAATACTCATATAATTTGGTCTATATAATCCCAATTATAAACAGTGTTATCTGTCATAGGCTTTGTATAGAGCAATATCCTTTAAGAATGAATGTCTCTCATTTTCACTCATCTCTAATCATAGAAACACATCATTTTGTAAAAAGTGCTGATAAATCCACTACTCAGTAAAATGATCTTTAAGGTTATCTCTCTTTGCCTCATACATAGAAGAGGAAAATTATAACTTGTAGGTAATCTGCTTATGGATTTTTCACATATAATCTGTATTCCTTTTTGGTTAAAATTATTTAATTTTTAAAAATTAAATAACTTTTTGAGAATTTTATGCAATGCATTTTATTCATATTCACCCCCTTCCTCAGTCTCACCTGGGCCCATCCCGCATCACTACCAACTAAATTGTTGTGCCCTCCTTTTTACAAAAAAGTAAGCAAAAATCCAATAAGTCCAATTTGTGTTGCTCATAGACTCCACGTCCACCTACCAGAGGCCAAACTTTTTTTAAAATAAATAATTTTCTTCGTTTTTGAGAATTTAAAACATAAGTACTATATATACATTGTTTCCACCCCTCCTTTCCCTACAACTCCTTCTAAGTCATGCTCCTCTCCCTCTCATTTTCATGACCTTCTTGTTAATATTGCTATACACACATATGTACTAATGTGTATGTGTGTATGTGTGTGTGTGTGTGTGTGTGTCTGTGTGTACATTATCCACTGGATTCATTTAATGGTGCTTGCGTGTACATGTGCTTAGGCCTGACCAATTGGGATTGCATGACCTAGTAGAGAACTTGTCCCTGGAGAAAAGTGGTTCTCTCTCCCTCAGTAATCATTGATTGCAACTCCTCATCTGTAGGTGGCAGCTTGGGAAATTTCCCCTGTCTGCATTTGAGTGTTCACTGGTATAGTCATTATGCAGGTCTTGCATAGGTAACCATATTGTTGAGAATTCATGGGTGCAATGTCCCTGTCATCTCTGCAGACACCATCTAGTAGCAATTGCCCTGGTCCTCTGGTTCTTACAATCTTTCCATCTCGATTTCGTGATGTTCCCTGAGCCTTATGTGTAGAGACCTTATGGTAGATCTATCAGTAGGTGCTGTGCACCCCATGGCCACTTATTCTCTACATTTTGACTTGTTATGGAACTTAGTAATAATCTACATCTGCTGCTGAAAAAAAATGCTTCTTTGATGACTGGTGAAAGTACACCAGAAATAATACTGGTTTAGGAAAGTGGCAGTAGGTAGATTCTCCCCCGGGATCTATGACCTTTCTAACCATGGGTATTTGGCTAATTCTATAGCAGCAGTGGATTCCATACTATTAATCAGGTTGTAAATCAATTAGAGAGCCCTTGGTTATCCTCAAAATAAAAGTTCTACTATTGGACAATTAGGAATATTTTGCTAGGCTTGTCATTATTGTGATTCATGACTTTATAGCTAGATATGACCACTGATTGCTTTTCTCCCTAGGCAGCTTCCATAACACCTTTTGATACTATGAGAGCTGGTCTTCAGGGAGAAGACTTCCAAGGTAGTTACAGATAGATTTCTTCAGTGTGTGGTGTCTTCGGCAATAGGGTTATACCTTCAAGTTCTGGGAGGCACCCAAGAGCTATGTCAATAGCCTATATTGTTTTGAGAATCTCTTGGATTACCTTAAGGAGCTCCAGAAAATGAATAGTAGGACACAGGTGCTATCAAGGGGGAAATGGGCAAAATGGATGAGGGAACCTTAACTTATGGAGAAGGGGAAGGAGAATAATAAGAAGGGAATGGGAAGAGAGAAAAACAATACTAAGGATGTCTGAAAAATCCATGGGGAAATGTATTATTTTACAGGGTTACGTAAAATACAGGTATAATAGAAATATGTGTGCATATTTACAGCCAAAGACTATCTAACAAAATTTCCAGTGCTAGCCAGGGAAGCAAAACCTCCCCAGTAGTTGATGTTCAGGGGCCAGACTCTTAAAGAAGATTGACTCTCCTCCGAACTTTGCCTTGTGTTTAAGAAATACATTTGAATGACTCCATCTATTCTTTAGTAAAGAGTTCAGTTATTTGAACACATCTCAATCTGCACATTAGTAGCAGAGATCTCTCAAACTCTGGGGCAGAAGTTATTTTGTCTGAGGATAATAAGTCTCCCCAAGTGAGTCTTTTTGCTTCTCCACTGTGCATGCAACGTGAATGTCCCCTCTGGTCCCTGCCTCCATGACTACCCTACCATGATGGGCTCTGTTCACTCGAACGTAGAAGAAATTCAGCTCCCTGAGCCTTGGTGCCCTCATTTACAAAGACCCACTGAAATTTGTTGTCTTCAGCTTCAAATAAAGTAAACCTCACTGAACATCACAGAATATTCAGTGTGGTGGAAACCTGGTCAAAATGGAGTCTTCAGGAGTGTGATAGTTGCATCAGGAAAAACAGCTCAAGGACGGGGTTGCACTTGTAGACTTGCCTCTTGAAGGACCACCCAGAGGTATAACAATAATCTGTGATATGACCCATCGAAGAAAACCCACTGATCTGACCAGCAGCTATGTAATGACCTGGCAAAGGACCAAGCATAGGAAGGAACAGAATTGATGGGCCAGCCTTTAAAAAGCTATCCAGAGATGTGACTATCATATGTGACACTGTCCATGTAGGAGTGCCCACTGACAGGACTAGCATCTTTGATCTGACCTGAGGAAACACTGCACAGGTATGTGATGAGCATGTGGGAACCTATGAAGGACTACCATGGGAGTCAAGGCTGCAATCAGCAAACAGGAAGGGGACCACATTCAGATACTAGAATCATCCTATTGCCTTCTTCCCATGCACTCCTCCTTTAGTTAATATCCAACGTAACCACAGCCGGCCAAACCTTTCCTATTGTGTTTTGCAATTTCTTTTTGTTGTTGTTGCTGTTCTTTCTTCTTTTTCTTTTACCTCTGCCCTTCCATCTTCATGTTTCTTCTAATATGCCATCCCAAAGAATATAGGCTAGCCTGCTTTGTGGGGTCTCTGTGTCTCTGCTTTCTGACACGTGAAATTCCTTTAGGTTATTTCTTTTCCTCTACATTCAGCCAAAACGGCCTCCTGCCTTCCTTGTTCCTCCTGTATGATTTCCATTTGCAATTCCCTCCTCTCCATTTGTTTTTTCACCACCCCATTACAAATCACTGACCTTACACTGTTTTTCAGTTTGATATCATGTCTCAGCGCACACCATACTCTGAGTGTTCCTTTAGTTGTTAAAATTGTCAGAGTTTAAGGGATGATTGTTATTTGACTAATACTGTATGTTCATAGTCAGCCTACATTTTGACAGTGACTGTTTGAGGCAGACATTAGTCTATGGTCAAGAGAGTCATGGAGACTAAGCTTGGTGTCTCAAACCTACCTAGGAAAGGAAAATAATACCTTACCCCACAACAGCCAGTTCATCTTCCCTGCTGTGGACACTATTATTGAAGGAATAAGTCTGATTTAAATAAAGAATCAAACCAATAACACAAACCTGGGTGTATAGGTTACAGTGCAAAAACCACAAGAAATGGGCAAAATTAAGGTAACATGATTCTTCCAAATGTTAGTTCTTTGGATCTGAATTTGTATGGGATGAGAGATAATGATCTCGTTTCATTCTTCTGCATGTAGCAGAAGTTTGACCAGTACTGTTTGTTGAAAATTACATAGTTTTTCCAATATGTATTTTGATCTTTTTCAAAGCTCAGGTGGCTATAAGGATATGGACTTGTATCCAGGTCCTCAATGGTATTTCATTGTTGAATGTATCTGTTTTACATGATGTCATGTTGGTTTTATTACTATAACTCTGTAATTTAACTTAAAATCAGGTGTGGCGATACTTCCAGCTGTTCTTTCTTGTCCAGAACTTCTTCAGTTATCATGGCCTTTTTGTGTTTCCATATGGAATTTCAGATTAGTTTTTTCAGTATTTGTGAAGAATTGCTTTGGCATTCTGATGACATTTGCATCAACGGTTCAAGGACCCCAATGTAACACCTGATAGCTTGAATCTGATAGAGGAGAAAAAGAGGTATGCCATTGAATTTATAGACTTAGGAAAGGGTCTTTTGAAGAAGACTGCAATACCACAGGCTTTGAGACCAACAATTGACAGATGGGTCCGTATGAAACTAAAAAGCTTCTGCAAAGCAAAAACACCGTCTTTCTGGCAAAGAGACAACCTACAAAATGGTATAAAACCTTTCTCAGGTACACTTTTCACAGACAGTTAATACCTAGAACATACAAAAAATTCAGAAAACTTTACATCGTGGAAACAAACAACTTAATTAAAAACTGGTATAAAGACCTAAACAAACAGCTCTGAAAAGTTGAAATACGGGTTCCTAACTTCAGCTCCAGAAGATCACATTCCCTCTTCTGACCTCCAAGGGCATTGCACAACACTGGTGCACCTACCTATATACAAGCAATACACTCATACACATAAAAATAATAAAATATTTTTTTAAAGTTATCAGCCTTTTTTGAGTTATATGAATGTGTTATTAATTCATATTTCATAATTTGAATCTTGTGTACTGATACCAGTATAAACTAGTTGTTATAAAATATTGTATACTACAGAAATAACCAAATCTTCTTGTTAGTTACATAATTATTACAAATAATTCTTATCTGGTCTTTAGTTGTACTCATTATTTTATCATCACAAACAGTTCATTGTTTTGCTCTGGTACATATCCCAAAATTTATTGCAAGGCATAATAATGTGTTTTATTTTTTTATGAGCTTCATAGAAAAGATTTTGACAAGTACAGTCATGCCCATTTAATTGGCCTGGGTCAGAATTTCCAAATTCTACTGTAGAAACTGATTGATTTAATAAAACTACTAACCCATCATAAAACAGAACAATGATTAGGTGAACAAGAAAATGTTTTTGTAGACTGTCCTGCTGAACAAGGACTAAGTAGAACTGTCAATAAATGCAGTTTCAGTGGACTACTGAAGATTGACCCAAGTCAGATGGCCTGCAACAACCTACTTGATAATAGTGCTTGCATCTTGAATGGAAGGAAAAAGCATGTTTTTAGCAGGTATGATTACAGTGTTAAGTATGTACTCATGAGGATCCTGATTTGATGCCTTATCTGTCCTAAGTCTGTAAAGTCTGAATCACCATGGAGCAGATCAACTGACAACAAGCACAGTTTTCCAGATTCAGAGTTTTGCTCAACTCATGAATCATTTTTTGCTCAAATAAAATCTGCTGAATTTAATTTGTTTTAAGTTTTCTTTTGGCAAAGTCCTGAAAGAGAAATCTAAATATTATATTTAATGAAAGGAATAAAGTACTTATAGTCCAAAAAGGATGAAATGTAAATAACTGAGAGCTAATTTTAAATAGTATTCAATATCCTTAGCCATCATCATGAAAACACGAATCAAAATTTTAGATTTCATCTTATGCAAATCAGAATGCTTAAGATAAAAAGACAAGTGAAAAGAACATCTAATGTGGATGTGAGAGGAGAGGAGGGGAGGGGAGAGGAGGGGAGGGGAGGGGAGGGGGGAAAGAGAGAGAGAAAGAGAGAGAGAGAGAGTTTAAATGCTCTAATGGGGGAAACAACTCCCCACTAGACACCACAGGCTAGCAATTAAAAGGCACAGTGCCAGGAATGGGTTGCCTCTTCACAAGTCACTGGCCAGTGGTGCCCCATATACACTCAGACATTGCTGGCTATTGCCATTGTTCTTGGTTGCCCTCCGTAACTTTAAAATAATACCATCCTATTGAAGTCACTACCTTATTGAGTCATAAAGCATGAAGAAATAAAGCTGGTACTAACCTTGAAGCTTCATCCTTACTGGCTACATTACATTTCATAGTGCTAAAAGGCGCTATGCATGATATCAGAGAAAATGAATCATCAGTCTTAACCAGCTGCGAACTCTTGGACCTATAGTAACAACTGGACTGTCAAGATATGCCCACTGGCCAAATAGTGACATGAATGTTACGGGAGTAAACATACACTTTATGATTGAATTTAAGGCATATTCCACCAGATTGAATGGGCCATACCTAGTGCCATTATTGGGGCAAAGAACCTGTGACTATATAGGTGATTATCCTAGTGGAGAACTACTGTAATTACTCTGGTATATGTACATAGGCTTGAACCAATGACTAAGACTTTCTGTTATACTCATATATTGGTGCATCTCTGAACCCTCATTAGAGAAGCTTCTTTTTGCAATGGATTTCCATGAACACAGGGACTCATGCCCACTGAATAAATACAAGTCAAGTCATCACCTAAATAGATTCATTGACAGAAATCGCACAGTCATCTCTGTAGGTGCAACAAATATTTTAACAAAATTCAACACCCCGTTATAATAAAAGCCCCAAAGGCACTAGGAACAGAAAGAACATGCTTTTATATAATAGAGGCTATATTAAGCTATCCTGCAGCCAGTCATGAAATGAGGAAAACGTTAAAGCATTTCCACTAAAATCAGGGTGTTCACTTTCTCCACTCCTATTCAATATTCTTCTTGAACTCAAAGATAAGAAATAAGACAAGAGGAGGAAATAAGTCTTTATTTAGAAATGGTGGAGTTCGAGACACAAGACATCCTAAAGATTCCACTGAAAAACTTTTCTTATAAACTTATTTTGGCCAAATACAAAATTAATATACAAAATTCAATAGCTTTCCTAAATACCAATGAAAAACATACTCAGAAGGAAATCAGGGAAATAAGTTCATTCTCTGTTGCCTCAAAATATATATCTTGAAATAAACCTAACAATGATCTCAATAATGAAAACTTTTAAATATTGAAGTGAGAGATGGAAAGTCATTCCAGTCTGGTAGACTGAAAAATTAATACTGTGAAATAGCTAAACTACCAAAAGCAACTTACAGGTTCAATTCAATCACCATTAAAATTTCAATGTCATTCTTCAAAGAAATAGAAAATTATCTTAAAACCCACTTGACAGCATGAAAAACCCAAGAAAACCATAGAAATCCTGAGCAAAATGAAAATGTCGAAGGTATCAGCATACATGTTTCTCAAGTTGTAAATCAGAGCCAGAGCCTGAGTCGCAAACTCAGCATAAGACACAGAAGAATCGAATAAAACTTAATATACAGATGTAAACACAAGCAGCTAAAGCAAGCAACCCCAATGAATGAAAGATATTAATGTAACACTTGAAACTGAAATTGTTAAAGGACAAAATATGTAAAACACTGGAACAAGACAGAATTGAGTAGAGGACTTTCTGTATGACACCAGTCACGGGAAATAGGGCAAACTACAAACAAGTGGAACCTCATGAAGTTAAGTTTCTGCACAACAAAAGGATCAATCAGGTATAGAAACAGCCTACAGCTGTTTGCTACCTATACATGTTAACAAAGGATCAATATTCAGAATATAGAAAACTCAGAAACTTAAGCAAGAGGAAGTCAAACAAATGAGTTAATTAAATAAGCAGACAGCCCTCAAAAGATTAACATTATTACCAATAAAAGTGTAAAAAAATGTTCAACCTCAGAGAAACACAAACTAAATTACTCTGAGATGACAACTCACCCAAGTCAGAATGGTAATCACCAAGAAAAACAAACGATGGTGACGATCTAAACTTGTTGGGAATGTAATCAAGTCTAGGTACTATAGACATCCATACGGAGGTTCCTCAAAAACTAAACCTCGTACCATCATATGACCCAGCTATAGCATTCCTGGGTACTTGTCCAAAGGAATACCGGTTAAGGTTTAACAGAGATACTTGCACATCAATGCTTTTTATAGAACTGTTTACAATTGCTATGTTATGGAACCAGCCTAGGTATATATCAAGAGAGAAATACATAAGGAAAATGCAGATGATATGTACATTGGAAATTTTTTTCACCCATACGTCCTTTGCTGGCAATGGATGCAAATGAAGATAATCACAGAAGTAAATCAAGCCAATCTCAGGAAGATAAATATTGCATGTTCTTTCTTATATGTGATTCCTGGATTCTATAGAGATGCAAAAGATCAAATATGTATGAGTGGTGAGAGAAGAAGCTAAGTGATCTAGTGGAAGGAAAGAGAGGGGTGGGGAAGGGGACGGTAGGTGTGTACAGGCAGGTGTGCTAGCATAGAAGACATTCACATGAAAACCTGCTTTTGCAGCACTGTACTATGTACAAAGATTATATGCAATTAAAATGACAAAATGAAATGAAAGACTTTAGTTGTTTCTTTGATGTTAAACAACCTCTTTCTTATAGTTCTGTCTTTCCCCCAGGAACTAAGTATAAATTTATAATAGAGCTAATAAAGTATCCTTCCTACAAGCTAAAATCCGCTGGGCATTTTTCCTACTGATTTTTACCATCAAAGATTCATTTCTCTTAATGTTTGAAGTAATGGCATTTTCTTCCCAGAATGTCAGACAGTGTCAGAAACATAACTTATCACATGTTGGGAGCTCTTACTAGACATGTAAATGATTTAACACTGGAGAAAGCATGGACAGTGACAGACAGAGGAAATATCTGAAGACATTTACAGCTTTTGTAATTTAACAGATTTGGGGAATATACAAAAAGATTTTAAAGAACTTACTGTTGTATTGAGGCAAAACTAATTATAACAAGATAAAACTAGATAATTGCATTACACTTTGATTTTCTGAAAGAAATTTAGAAAATAGCTCCAGGGTTTGTTTTTAATAGCATCTGCATGGATAAATTGTATAATATTTGTAACTTTATTAGTCAGTTGTTTAATAGTAAATTCGGCCAAGTGTGATGATACGTACATTTTGATATTAGTGCTATTATCGACACAGCAAATTGGTGATTTTTAGTCCATTAAAATTAAGTTATATCTAGAAAAATCCATCCTGGTTGACATGGAAAAGCTGCTCTTAAAAGAGATGAGGAAGTTTCACATGATTTTTTTTGTAGTACTAAAGGAAGCTAATATAATATATTTCTTTTAAGTACAGAGTTATTCAAGTAGACAAGAGGTCCATTGTAGTGCAAAATAGCCAGACAGCAGCTGGCTCTGCACTTTGGCCTTTAGTTCTAGCATAAAGCACTCATGACAAAACCCATTGTGGTAGGAAATCTATCTAATACAGTTCACTTTTTACCTAACCCAAAGAACTTTAATTACCTGAAGCTTTAACCTCAAAAACCAAAAAAATTATAAAGGATTTTCTCTTGTATCATTTCCCTAACTTTTTTTGTTTCACTTTATTTTTCATTTCCAAAATTATATTACCTAACTTCTAAATATTTTTCGCTAAATCCAGTCCACATTAAATTTGTTCTCTATACTAATGGCCTAAAACAAATTTTGTCATGCAATTTGTACAGTTCAACAGCCGTCTAGGCCCCTCATTGCGCTCTGGGTAGTGTGGATCATGAATAGCTATAAAAGCTGGGAAACCATAGATCTTTTTCATAATTCATCCACATATACAAATGAACCAAATGTTTATTTTAAACAGTAGAGACAGAAGCCAATGATCTCATTCTGTGTAAGGTCTTTCCCTAGCGTCATCTTTTTTTTCTTTTTAATTTAAAAAGTTGATAGCACGTATATGCAGGCAATACATGGAGCTGGAAAGATGGCTCAGTAGTTAAGAACACTGGTTGTTCTTGCAGAAGACCCAGGTTTGAATCCCAGCGCCCACATGGCAGCTAACAGCTGTCCATAACTCCAATCCCAGGGGATCCGACAGCCTCTTCTGACCTCCGTAGGCACTGCACAACATGGGTGCACTTGCCTACATGCAGGCAATACACACATACACATAAAATAAAAATAATAATATTTTAAAAACTTGATAACAATCTAGGGATATATCTCGGTGAGTAAAATTCTTCGTGTGCATCAGTTCAATCCCCTAGACCCACATTAAGGCAATTGGTTTGGTGGTACACTTGTAACTCCCGCACTGGAGTGGCAGAGACAGGCAGATCCCCGGGGCTCACTTGCCAGCCAGTCTAGCCTACTGGTCAAGTTCCATGCCGGTGAGAAACCCTGTCTCAAAAAACCCTAGAGTGGACAGCACCTAAGGAACAATATGTTATGTTTAATTTCTGTCCTCCACACACGTACGCATAACACATGCACATGTACGCACACATACGCACACACAAATGCACTGACACACATAAACACACATATGAAGTTCATAGCTTCTCAATATATAGAGTTCAACGACTGAATACATCTGAGAAAAGGTTTAAATGGGACACATATTTTAGACACTTATTTATTCGTAGCACCATAGACTTTTGTGCATCATCAGTTCTCCAGAATCATTTTGTATACTCTTACTTTTTTCAACATAAGAAATATAAGAGCATGCATTACCAAACTGGCACTCAGACCCAGGAATGTTGTAGTAAAGTTCCAGTACATAAATTATGTAAAAATACTAGGCAGAAGGGGATAGAATTGTTTCAAATGGTTTAAGAATAAAAAAGGAGCAATCAGAGTTTATAAGCAGTTATTTCACAATTGAGAATACACTCTGGCATATTAAGATTTTTATCTTACATCAGGGACAACATCCTGTTACATTCAGATTGGGAGGTTTATAAGAAAGATGCATTTGTCTGCATTTTCTTATACATTTTTGTTTTTTAAGACTTTATTTCTATATGGTACGAATATTTGTTGGTGACCAAGGATAGTACTTTTCTCTTTGCTATGACAAGATATTGGATAAGAAATAACTCAAGGGAGGAAGAGTTTACTTTGATTCTGCTGGCCATATTGCATTGGCAACAGAAAGTAGAGAGATGAGCCCTGATGCTCCATTAACTTTTCCTTTTAGATTCAGTCTGGGATTGAAGCTCCCAGAATGGTGCTGCCCACATTCAGGGTGGATCTTCCCATCCTTGTAACCTCTCTGGAAATGTCTTTACACACAAGCACAGAGGCTTGTCTCCAAGGTGACTCTGAATTCCAAGTTGACCATTAAGATGAGCCATCACACCAGAGGCCTATGCAATGCATAGACCTGTAGAATATGCGATCAAGTCCAGAAATGGAATGGGTTCTCAATGGAAATGAATCATGTTTGACCTTGTCAAACATATGCTGTTAATGCCCACACATACGGAGATTGTTTAAATTTCTAAAATAGGCTGTGAGTAAATATTACATCAACAGTGTGAACTGTCCATCACTGGTGGCTTTTAAAAGAACCAGTGGAGTGTCCAGTTCAAAGAAAACTGTAGAAGGTAATACTTTCAGTTTTCTCTTACATCAAGTGATTTTTATACTAAAAGTTGAAAAATGTTCCTCCAGAAAAAGCACTCATTTTCTTATTATATCGTTATATGATATGCTCAATTTATTTTTTCTCAATTTTTTGTTGCATTTTTGTGTATTTCATACAGTATCCCCTTCCCCACTGGTACCTCCCATACCCCCCCACAAACACTGAATTTCATGCATTCTGTCATTTGTGTCAAGGCCTATCCTATGAAGTTAGTGTCCCCAGCCGTCCTGACAGCAAGTTCTTCCACTGACATCTAAACAGCCTATCTAGAGTCCCTCCCATCGAGAAGATCAGCTCTTTCTCACCTAGTAATCAACTGCCAATAGTTCTTCCGCTAAGATTGGCCCCTGCTGTCCATTTCCACAGTTTTATCCTGATTTTTTGTCTGCTTAAGTTTGCCTGGGTTTTGTGCATGCTGACACCATTACTGTAAGTTCATATAAGCAAGATCCTGGGAGCTTGAAGGACTCTATTTCCTTATGGTCATGGACCTCCTCCCTGGCTCTTACAGTCTTTCCACCCCGTCTTCTGTGATGGTCCCTGAGCCCTGGATGAGTGGAGTTTAATATAGGACTCCTGTCCAAGTACCAATACTCTGCAGATTCTTATTCTGTATGCTTTGACCATCTGTGTCCTTTAGTGTTCATGACCCTGTGTTGCATGAGTGATCTCTCTTACTACACTCTTAATACTTTACATTTGCACTTTGTTATGCATTACAATTTATGTGTGATAAGATCAGTTAAAAACTTTTATATTCCTAAAGACTTTAGTAGCACCACATACATTACAGCATATTACAGCTTAAACTTATCTGCTGTTTCTTATTGCTTTGCAACTTAGGGCTCCAGAACTGAGCACATAAGCTGGTCCATTTATACCAGCTCACAGCTGACCGCTGGGGTTAGGCTCTGTTGTGCTTTACTTTGTCTAACCTGGTGTCAGCTATCTTTGACCATGGAACATGCAGAAGAGCTCAGCTCACTGCCCACTGCTTGCCTAACATGGACAGCACATTCAGCTCACAGACAGTAGCACATGTTCAGTCTTGAAAGTGCTTAGCCTTGCAGAAGCACCAGGTAAGGTACTTTATCTCATTTATGCATTGCCTCTTCAGTTCCTTTTTGACAGTGTTCCACTGCATTTTAACCTAATTATGCTCATGACTAACTTCCATCACCAATTATTTCTTTAAGAAACTAATCCTTTTATCTTCCTTACTTTTTATAAATTTTTTCAAACATTTTGCTATATTTTATTCAAGTACACAATGCACTTTGAAAATAATCCCCCATAATGTATGGCCCAATCCTTTCTCCTTCTCACTCCTACCATTAATGAGTCCCTTCTGTTCCCCTAGACAATCTCACTTCTACTTTAATGCAGTCTGGAAGTGTATGGTTTATGTATCTTTATGAAATCTACAAAGAAAACATGCTCTATTTGTTTTTCGGAGACTGTCTTAATTAAGCTGATCATCTTAGGTTGTACATTCATTTTCCTGCAAAGCGGCATGACTGAAAATAATATGTGTGTTGTGTTTATATGTATATCACATTTTCTTTATTATGTTGATGGACACCTTAAATTGGCTCATAACATAGCTACTATTAATAGTGCTGTAATAAGCAACAATGTGCAGGTATCTCTGTGATATGTTGACTTGGAGTCTTTCGGGTAATTATCAAGAAATGGAATAGCAAGATCATATAGTAGGTCTGCATTTAGATTTTTGAGGAAAGTACACACGAATTTCCATAGATTAACATTCCCCCAGCAGTGATGAGGCTCGCTTTTGCCTGTATCTTCATCACCATTTGTCATCCGTTTTCTTCACAATTGCTATTCTAACTGGGATGAGATAGAATCATAGATTCTCTTTGCATTTCTATGATGTTTAATGAGAGCAGTTTTTCCTATGTTTACTGACCATTTTTTATTGGATCGTTGGTGAACTTTCTACTATCTCAATTAGCCTACTTATTTTTATTTATTTACATATTATTAATAACTTTTGTTCTTTGAGTTTCATGCATGTGTATATTCCATTCTGGTTTCTATCTCCCTCCCTCTCTTATTTCCCTCTCCACCTGGCAGCCCCTACTTCTTACAAATCTCTTTTCCATATTCATGACTCTTTGGTTTGTTTCGAGTATCACTGTCCCACAGTTTAATGAGGGCCATCCGTGTGACCTTGGGTCTGGAACTATCCATTACAGGCTGATGGGCTCACCAGTGGGTGCATAACTGGGCTCTATGTCTCCCCATCTCTCAGGATCTGTTAGCTACCAGTAGTTCAGCAGTAAGTGCTAGGGCACCCTGAGCCCCTTACCCGTCCACAGTTATTTGCCAGGCTGACTTGCATGGACCCAGTGATGGTAGACACAGCTGCTGTGTGTTCATGTCTGCAATTACTATATCATAATTAGAAGATGGCATTTTGCAGCCTTTCTCCCTATTTTCTGGTTCTTGTACCCATTCTGCCCCCTCATCTGCAATGCTGCCTGAGTCTTGAGGGTGTGCTGTAAATACCCAGTTTAAGGCCAAGCCCCCAACCCTCAACCATCCTTGGTCTCAGCAGCCTGGTTAGTTGTGGATCTCTGCATTCACCTATATTCCTTCCAGAGTGGCTTTTCTGGTTAGGCCTATGTATCAGTTACTTTCTTTTGCTGTTATAAAACACTGGGGACAATGCATTGAAGAAAGGGTTTACTTGGGCTTACTGTTCCAGAGGGAGAGTCCATAATAGTGGGAAATGAGGCAGGAGGCCACCAGAGAAGAAATTTGAGAGCTTACATTTTAGCTCATGTACAGGAAGCAGACAGGAAACAAGTAGAAATAGGGTAAGGTTATAAACTCTCAGCTCCTGCAACCAATAATGTGCTTCTCCCAACAAGACCCTAACTCCTAAACCTCTGCAGATAGTGGGGCCAAGCTTTCAAATATGTGAACCTAAGGGGGCATTTCTCATTCAAACAAAAAAACAAGCTGAGAGTATTGTTGTCTGTGGGTATAAACATCTATATTTAGGAGGTGGTTTGATGCTATGTCAATTTAGCTAAACAGTAGTACTAGATTTCCATCCATGGCTTAAGACACAATCGTGTGATTTTGGCTGGGTTTATAATATAAGGAGTGGATTTTCTCTTGTACAGTGGGTTTCAAATCCAACACTCCCCAGTAATAGTTGTGTCAGTACCTCACCAGTAGGCACAGTTTACCTGATTAGGTTAATTCATAGAATTTACATCTGGGTAAGACTGTAGATACCTAACAGCACAATCTGGAACTATGGATGTTAGCCAGTAGGGTGAAAGCTTCCAGGTCGGTTCCAGTCCGATTTGCTTGTATCTTGCACTCATGTAGTATGGAGTCTTTGGTAACAGAGTCTTATCGTCTAGTTGGGGTGAGCAACCAAGAAGAATGGCAAGAGCCTGTTATTTTGGGGTCATCTGGGATATCCCTGACCAATAATGCCTAGGAGATATCCCACATCTGCCGCTGGGTTTTTGTTCAGTGACCCATTAATGCTAGGATCAACATTGTCTAGCATTGCTGACTATGTGATTGTCTAACTTATTAATCAGATTTATAAGTTATTTGCATCTAGTTATTAATTCTCTGTCAGATGTGTATGTAGCAATGTTTTCCTCTCACTCAGTGGGCTGTTTTCACTTTATTGTCTCCTTTGCTGTTCAAAGGCTTCACAGTTTTATTACATTGTATTTGTCTGTGTGGAAGGGCTGAGCTGTACTCCAAATCATACAATTGAAAGTTCTTTCCTATGCAGGTATCTTGATGTTTCTTCTAGTTTTTCCTGTGCTGAATTAAGTTTCAGGTCTTATATTAAGGTGTTTGATGATGAGTGTCTCCTCTCTCTCTCTCTCTCTCTCTCTCTCTCTCTCTCTCTCTCTCTCTCTTGCTAAAGGTGTGATCCTTAATGCCCATGAATACAAAGGACTGAGTAAGACACAAAATTCCCTGCTCTATCAGTGTGCACCTTGTTTCTTTGAGCCAGGCCTCTCACTGATTCTGCAGCAAGGCTGGTAACCAGCAAGCCTCCTGGCTCCCTATATTACTGTTTCTGCTGTTGTGTATGTACCCATGCCCAGCTCTTCATGTGTGTGCTGGGGATCTGAAGTCAATTTCTCAGGCTTGTCCAGCAAGTGCTGTGATATGTCAAGCCATCGCCCCAGACCCCTTGTCCTCTTACTCTTATTTTATTTTTATTGAATTTATATACATTTCATACAATACATCTTTTTAAAAATTATTATTTAACAACCACATACTTAGAAGAAGTATTTCATTACAACAGCATCGACATATGCAATAACAATTTCCAGAACCAAGATGCAGTTCTTTCAAAATTGGCTGTAAATTTTTAGGTTTACAGTTGAAATATTACAGTTATACAGTATTGTACTCAGTATAAACACTAT
>NW_008351881.1:1743732-1745104 GCF_000622305.1 Nannospalax galili | reverse complement strand
AAATTTTAATAACTACATGATTAAAAGCATTTCATTACAGCTTTAACATATTCAGTAACACACTCCAGAGCAAGAGTATATCTCTTTCACAAGAGGCTGCAAGTTTCTAGGTTCACAGATAAATTAATACAGTTATACAATATTGAACTCAATATAAGCCCTGTAAGACATAAAATTGAATGAGTTTTTAAACTTAAAAAAGTTCTCCATTTCATTTAGGAATATATTGTTCCTTGCAGAAAGACTCATTATTTTTGCTAATAACACTGAGATGTTGGTGCATGCACCTCTAATCTATATATATTTGATTATTACTAGTCAAAATCAGTGGCACTTGGATCCTTGGCACCTGTGTATGTCTATAAAGTCGTCGGGTAGATTTCAGTGGTAATGTTTATCAACTCTACTAATCAGCATGACATAAATTTGCATGCTTCCTCCTCAAATATAATACATTTTTTAAAATTTGTTGATTTTTGTGTGTATGTATGTGCATATATCACACAGAACATCCAAACCATCTTATTCGACTATACACCCACTTCCCAGATGGCACCCTCCCATAGCCTTCCTCCCCCCACTAGAACCCTTATACTCTGACATCCCTGCTACTATCCACTGTGTTGTTGGCACCCCAGCTATTCCCCACTGAATTTAGTCAGCCTATCTAGAAATCCTTGTTTTAGGAAGATCAGCTATTCCTCATCTAGCAGCAGTCAGTTGTCAGTATTCCTTTAGATAAGATTGGGGTGTGCTGTTCATTTTCCCAGTTCTATGCTGGGTTACTGTCTGGGAGTATCTTGGGCCACCCTGGCCAACAACTCAAAAGAAAGTATCGCCTATCTGGCATTGTTGCTTGTTATGTAGCCTTTAGCTACGCATATGGACTCTTGAGAAATTATGTTGGCCCCTTTAATCTTTGGTTATATTTTTCTTTTGGGTGTTTAAGGCCATACAGTTGGCCCAGATAAACCAATTTATTTTTACTCTTAAGGTCGTTTGAGGATCTGTTCCTTGGGGGTCACATGGGCTCGGGAGGAGTCCCTGGCTCCTTTCTTTTACCAGTTCTGCCTATGTGAAGATAAGTCAATGGTCCTGCTCGATCATGTCTGGCTTTGCTTGGAAGCATGGAGGAAATGATTCCTCTGTGTTGACCCTCCTCCTTGTAGACTGGACACTGGTTCAAGTCTATTTGGTGGGGTCGCCATAGCCTCCTTGATCAAGAGGGCAGGTGACACACCACAGTTATAGGACATTTTGAGAGATGCTCATAGTCCCCTGGAGCTTAGTTGACCTACGAGGGCAAGGAGCAAAAACTGTCTTTTATGTCCCTCAGACCAAATTAGTATAGGCCTCAAAGTATAGCTGTTAG
>NW_008351881.1:1738088-1739609 GCF_000622305.1 Nannospalax galili | reverse complement strand
GACTGAATTTCTCTGGTTGAGAAGAGTCAGGAAGCAGTATTGGTTCCCCAGGTGTCTGGGGCCCCGAGACTAGGAATGGCGCAGGGCTCCAACTAGGAATATAGAACGGCGAGGGGGGGGTGATGGAGGGGTGAATCTGGCTTAGGGAGTCCCAGCGCGCAGGCGCGGAGAGCTGCGCCATAGACTTACCTCAAGAGGCCTGAGGATAGTAGTGCAGGCTAGGAGAGTTTGCCGGTGGTTCAGGCCCAGGGAAGCAGAGAGAGGTGAGGGCGGGGCCAGGATCAAAAGTGGTGCTCCTGGAGCCCAAGAAAGGGACTGAATTTCTCTGGTTGAGAAGAGTCAGGAAGCAGTATTGGTTCCCCAGGTGTCTGGGGCCCCGAGACTAGGAATGGCGCAGGGCCCAAACTGGGAGTATAGAACAGCGAGGCGGGGGATGGAAGGGTGAATGTCGCTTAGGGAGTCCCGGCGCAGAGAGCTGCGCTATAGACTTACCCCAAGAGGCCTGAGGATAGTAGTCTGGCTCCTTTCTTTTACCAGTTCTGCCTATGAAGAAAAGTCAAAGGTCCTGATCGACCATGGTTGGCTTTGCTTAGAAGCATGGAGGAAATGATTCCTCTGTGTTGACCTCCTCTTTCTAGACTGGACACTGGTTCAACTCCACCTGGTGGGTTCTCCTCAGCTTCCTTGTTCACGAGGATAGGTGACCCACCACAATTACAGGACATTTTGAGACGTGCTCATAGTCCCCTGGAACTAGTCGACCAAGGACGGCAAGGAGCAAAAACTGTCCTTTATGTCCTTCTGACCAAATTATCATAGGCCTCAAAGTATGTCTGTTAAACATCCAAGAAGGTTAGTTCCACCAGTCTGGTACTGTTGATTACTGTGTGTCATGTAGATAAATCTTGGGCAAAGACCAAATAATCTCAGATTAACCTTACCTAGACATAAATTTCTTGATCTGCTATGTATAATTTGTCAGTAGGTTGTAGGAGTAATATGGTTCCCTCTGGTTTTCAAAACTAGCTAGGCATTATTTATATCTTGCATTGTCTCACCCCTTCATCATTGTTTTCCCACTAAAGGTGCTCCCATTTTCCCCCTTTCTCCCTTAATAATACCCTTCTCCTGAGGTTCTACCTCTCTCGAGCTCCTTCTTTCCATTTATCCCCTAGATTCCTTGTATACCTTTCCCTCCCCCCTCCCTTGAACTAACCTAATTTTTATCCATATCTCCCTTATTAAGGCCCGTTTCCTACTGTTCCTCTCTTTCAGGTTCTTTCTTTTCCTTTACCTCCCTGTTTCCTTTCCGTTTTTCTGGTTCCTGTAGTTGTCTGGATAGATACGTACTTATCAGGGTTTGGTTCTAGGATCCACATATGAGGGAGAACATATGTCGATTTTATTTCTGAGTTTGTGTTGCTTCACTTAGTATAACAGTTTCTATTTCCATCCATTTACCTGCAAATTTCATGATTTCATCTTTTTTTTTACAGCTGAGTAATATTCCATCATATAAAC
>NW_008351881.1:1736455-1737337 GCF_000622305.1 Nannospalax galili | reverse complement strand
TCACATTGATGTCTTTGATCCATTTGGAGTTGACTTTTGTGCAAGGTGAAAGATAAGGATTAGTTTCATTCTTCTACAGGTGGAGATCCACTTTTGCCAGCAACATTTGCTCAACATGCTGTCTTTCTTCCAGTGAATATTCTTGGCCCCTTTTATCAACTATCAGGTGGCTGAAATTATTATTTCTAATATTTGGGTCTTCAATTTTGTTCCATTGGTCTATGTGTCTATTTCTCTGCCAGTACCATGTTGTTTTTATGGCTAAAGTTCTGTAATACAGCTTAAGTTCTGGTATAGTAATCCCTCCAGCATTGCTCTTAGTGCTCAGGGTTGTTTTGGCTATCCGAGGTCTTTTGTGCTTCCATATGAATCTTAGGATGTTTTTTTTCCACTTCTGTGAAAAATGTCACCGGGATTTTTGATTGGCATTGCATTGAATCCATAAATGACTTTTAGTAGCAATGGCATTTTCACAATATTAATTCTTCCAATCCATGAGCATGGGAGGTCCTTCCATCTCCTGGTGTGTTCCTCAATCTCATTCTTTAACAATTTAAATTTTCATTGTAGAAATCTTTGGTGTCTTTGGTCAGATTTATTCCAAGGTATTTATCTTTTCTGCAGCAGTTGTGAATGCAAGCATTTCCCTGTACTCTTTCTGCAGTACTGGTATATAGAAAGGCTACAGACTTTTGTAGGTTAATTTTGTAACCTGCCACTTTACTGAACGTGTTAATAATTTCTAGGAGTCTTCTGGTAGAATTTTTGGTATCTCTTAGATATAGTATTATATCTTCTGCAAAAAGGGATAATTTGATCTCTTCTTTTCCAATTATTACACCTTTAATTTCCTTTTCTTGTCTTATCACTCTTGCAAGAGTT
>NW_008351881.1:1735045-1736163 GCF_000622305.1 Nannospalax galili | reverse complement strand
TTATATATGGCTTTAATTATGTTGAGGTATGTTCCCTCCAGTCCAATTCCCTCTAGAACTTTGAACATAAATGCATGTTCAATTTTGTCAAAGGCCTTCTCTACATCTATTGAGATGACCATGTTGTTCTTGTCTTTGAGCTCATTTATATGATTTATGACATTTATTGACTTACGTATATTGAACCATCCCTGCATCTCTGATATAAAGCTGAATTGATCATGGTGGATGATCTTTTAGATTTGTGTCTATATGTGGTTTGCAAGTATCTTGTTGAGAATTTTTGCATTTATATTCATTAAGGATATGGATTTATAGTTTTCTTTTTTGGTTGTTTCTTTACCTGACTTTGGTATTAGAGTGATGATGGCTTCAGAGAAGGAATTTGGAAGTTCTCCTTCCATTTCTTTTTGAATACATTAAATAGTATTTGAATAAATTAAGTAGTATTGGATTTACTGCTCTAAATCCATCTGGTCCTGGGCTTTCTTTAATCAGGAAATTTTGAATTACTGTTTCAATTTTTTTGTGTTATGGGTCTGTTTAAGCTGTTAATCTCTTCTTGGTTTAGTTTTGCTGGTTACTGTTTCCAGAACTCTCTGAAGGGCTGGTTTTGTGGAGATGAATTCTTTCAGCCTATTTATGTCATGGAAGATTTTTCTCTCCCCTTTGACTATAATACTCATGTTGGCTGGGTATAGTAGTCTAGGCTGGCATCTGTGGTCAATTAAAATTGGGAATACTTTGGTCCAGGCTCTTCTGGCTTTCATAGTTTGCACTGTAAAGTCAGCTGTAATTCTAATGGTTTTCCCTTTATATGTGAATTGTTGTTTCTCTTTTGCAGCTTTCAGTATTCTCTTTGTTTTGTACATTTAGTGTTTTTACTATGATGTGCCATGGAGGCTTTCTTTTCTGGTCCTGTTTGGTGTTCTATATGCTTCTTGTATTAGTATGGGCATGTCTTTCTTTAATTTTGAAAATTTTTCTTCTATGATTCTGTTGTGATCTGGTCCATGCTATTATTTTGGTATTCTCCTTCCTGTGTGCCTATGATTTGTAAGTTTGGTCTTTTTATGGTGTCATACAATTCCTGCATATTGCATTCTTGTGCTTTCTTA
>NW_008351881.1:1708647-1734721 GCF_000622305.1 Nannospalax galili | reverse complement strand
TGTGAATTTCTTTTGTAGTTTCTGATTCTTGTGTGCGAATCAAGCCTTCAAGTTTAGGTCTGCTTCTTTTTGCGAACTTTATGTGTCTTTGTGGCTTACATTTTGGGCATGAAAAGCTCGTTCCTCTAAGCTTCTGATTCTATCTTTTGATTTCATATTGGAGTGGCCAGATTGCCTTTGTCTTCATGAGTTCCCACAGAAACCCAAGTCAGATGAGGAGCAGATGCTCTCAGGCTTTCTCCTAAGGTCTGCATACCTCCAGGAAAGATGTTGGCCTCAGGAATTTGCACATTGGACTGGCCCGGGAGCCTTGCCCAGGAATGATGCTGGTCTAGGGCAGCTGGTGACTGTGCTACCCAGAGATGCAAAGGAAGATGGGGGCAGGAATTTGCCCCAAGGGCTCCTGGGGACTGCACTGAATAGCTGGATTTGTCTGCATGCAAAGGATCAGGA
This sequence comes from Nannospalax galili, assembly GCF_000622305.1. Classification (NCBI taxonomy): domain Eukaryota; kingdom Metazoa; phylum Chordata; class Mammalia; order Rodentia; family Spalacidae; genus Nannospalax; species Nannospalax galili. The sequence continues at coordinate 1,734,268 of NW_008351881.1, read as the reverse complement.
AGAGGAAAGGTCAGCCCCAGAGTCCAGGAAAGAGGCTGATGTGTTGTGCAGGCCCAGAGAGGCAGAGGGAGATGAGGGCAGGGCCAGGGCCAGAAGAAGTGCTCCTGGGGACCCGAGAAGGAACTGAGTTGGTCTGGATGCAAAGGATAAGGAAGCAGTGGTGGTTCCCAGATGTCTGGGGTGCCAAGACAAGGAATGGGACAGGACCCAGGCTAGGAGGAGAGACCAGCGGGGGAGATGGCAGGGTGAAACAAGCTGGGGGAGTCAAGGCACGGAGGGCGTGATTGACTTACCCAGGAGAGAGAGGCCTGCTGGTCAGAGAGAGCCACACAATACATCTTAATCATTTTTAGACCTCTTCCCAATCTGCACGCCCCCCCACACACACACTCATTTCATGCATTCTGTCACATATGTTAAGGTCCATCAAGTCAAGTTTGTGTTCCTAGGGGTCTCTCCATGTGAATTCATCCACTGGAGCTTTGTCAATTTATCTAGCATCACTCCGTTAAAGAAGAACAATTCTCCTTCACCCTAGTTATCAGTTCTCAGTAGTTCCTCAGCTAAGGTTGACCTCCTGCCCATTTCTCCACTTCTATTCTGTTGCTTTTTTTTTTTCTGGTTTGAGTTTACATGGGTTTTATTCTTGCTGTCACCATTGCTGTAAGTTCAAATATCATATATTTTATAAACAACTATATATTTTAAAACACAGTAGGCAATTTGTTAACCTTTAAAAATAATTTCTCCAGGAGTGTGCAAGAATTTATTTTGTTTTTTCTTTTTCTAAAATGTGTTTTTATTGAAATTTTGTGTATTTTATACAGAACACCTCAATCATTTTTTTTTTATCTTTCTGACATAAGGTCTCCCTGTAGCTCCAGCTGGCCTGGAACTTGCTATGTAGTCCAGGCTTGCCTTAAACTCATAGAGATCTGCCTGCCTCTACGTCTCAAGAGCTGGAGCCAAAGGCATGCACCACAACCACACCCATCTCAATCAATCTTAATGATCTTTACACTCCCTTCCCAACTGGCACCCTCTTATAATCCCAAACTGGGGTTCATACATTCTGTCATTTTTGTTAAGGCCTATTGTGTCATTAGTTTCCCCAGTCATTCCTCAGTGTGGGTTCATCTATGAGGTCTAGTCAGCCTATGTAGAGTCCCCCAGTTTAGGAAGATCAGCATTTCCTCACCCAGCAGTAATCAGGAACCAATATTTCTTCAGTTATGATTGGGGTCTTCTGTACATTTCCCCAGTTCTGTGTTGGGATTTTGTCTGCTTGAGTTTGCATGGGACTTGTGTATGCTGACACCATTTCTATAGATGCATGTGAGCAGGGGCCTAGGAGCTTGTAGGAATCTAGGTTTCCATATGGTCATGCACCTCCTCCCTGGCTATTACAGTCTTTCTGCCCCCTCTTCCACAATGGTCCATGAGCCCTGGGTGGGTGGAGTTTAATATAGGAATCCTGTCCAGGAACCAACATTCTGTAGACTCTTAATCGCTATGCTTTGGCCATTTGTGACCTTTTGTGTTCCTGATCCTCTGTTGCGTGAAGGAGCTTCATTAATGAGAACTGAGGTATTCATTAGTGTCCTCTTTACCCCTGTTCTATGCATTGTAAATGTATCACTTAGGCCTGGGCAATTTATAGACAATGTCTGTGTGTGACCAGTTGTGGTATTTGGTGATAGTCTCTGGTGCAAAAGAAGTTTCACTGACATGCGGTGACTGGGATACTTGTCTGTAAATATAAGGATGCGTATTTTACACATAGAAAGAAATTACATTAGGCTAGGGATGTGACAGTCTTGGGGTTATCGCTAAGATCTGTGACTGTTCCAGCCACGCATATTTGGCTGTTTACAGTATCACGTGAGTTTCCTCCCATTGAATGGGTTTTATTCCAATTAGGTAGCTATTGATTACCCCAAAGATAAAAGAGACACTACTGCACCATGCCATATGCTGTGCTGGACATTGATGTGGTTGTTTTTTGTCTTTTTGAGACAGGTTCTCCTTGCAGCCTCAGTTGGCCTGAAACTTACTATGTAGACCAGACTGTCCTTGATCTCACAGAGATCCACAGGCCACCATGCCTGACTTAGTATGCAAAAATTTGTTAGTGAAATTATTTAGGACATTCATTTCAAAATTGCTGACTAATTCATGAAGGAGAGATAATAAGTCAATAACAATTTGAATTACTGGTCTTAATTATGAAAAAGTAGTAGCAGACCAGGATGCACACAGTATGTTCATAGTGAAGGAGAAATTCTTAAGATTATCTACAAAAGATTAACATTTTAAAAAATTCTACTTCAAGACTAGAGCGAAGGCTCAGCAATTAAGAGCACTGGCTGTTCATTGAAAGGACCTGGGTTTGGCTCCTAGCAGCCACATGATGACTAGCAACCATCTGTAATTTCAGGGGACCTAACATCCTCTTCTGACCTCCATGGACAATGTGTGATATAGGTGCACTTAAATGCATGCAATCAGTACATTCATATACATAAAATAAAAATAAAATTATAAAAAGAAAACTCCATCACGGTTAAGAATCCTTGCATGCATGAAACACAATCACAGGCACATATTGTATAATAAGAATGTGAAAATATGTCGCAGGAAGAGAGCATGTGTGTACCCAGCCACTTAGATACTTCTGTTCTTCCTTAATTCCTATAACATTCTTTTGAAGCAGGAATTACTATTCTTTAAGCATAAATGACTACAGAAATTATCTTATATGAAATCACATTAGAAACATTTGCAATGAAATAATGGATATTTTCTCGAGCATTTTCTAGGCTATCAATGCAAAACAGAAATGAAATACTTAGTGGTATCAGTATTTGTGATCATATCCAGTAACTTTAAGCCAAGTCCCAACTTCAACGGAATAAAACTCATATTAAGAAAAGCAAACAATTTTTGTTTTTTGGTTATTTTTAAGGGAGTGAAAGTAGATAGGTTGACCAGGCCCTATGGGATGAACTAGCATTGAGGGACATCAGGGCATAGAAACGTGACTCAATAGATCTTAACATACATGACGGAATTCATGAGAACTGGAAGGGGGTTATGAATGGTGTAGATAGAGGAGGAGGTCTAAATATGATCAAGATGCATGAATTTTCCATAAAATCAATAAAAATTTTAAGGACAAAAAATAATAGGAAGCAAGAGTATTGGCATTATTAATTTTGTCATTCACACACTTTGTCACACACACTAAAACACTAGTATGTTAAAGATACATCATAAATAGTCCTGGGGAAAAGGTCAACTTAATCTCAAAATTATTCATTCAAAAGGTAACAGGAAGGAAGCAAATCATTTTGTCTTGTTTTATGAAAAAATGGTATATTTGAAATGTAATATTTTATTTTGGAATATGATCTGTTTAAGGGTCTTAGGTCCACAACAGATCATCTGTTTAGAAGATTCCTGAATGTATATATATTCATCTTCCAGTCTTCATTAAAACTTTTGCATATGTACTGGTATTGAAATAAAAGACTTGGGGCTGGGGACATGGCTCAGGTGTTAAGAGCACTGGCTGCTCTTGCAGAGGACCCAGGTTCAGTTCCCAGCACCCACATGGCAGCTAACAACTGTCTATAATTCCAGTTCCAGGAGAATCTAACACCCTCTTCTGACCTCCATAGGCATTGCACAATACGGTGCACATACACATATGCAGGCAGTTCACACATACACATAAAATATAAATAAAAATAATAAATAAAAATATTTAAAAAACAGAAATATAGGATTCATGGATTTGTAATGACCAAAATTTTTCTAAAGATGTATTCCTTGTAACCTTCTTCTCCACAAAGATTGCAAGTCCCTTTCACCCTGCATCATTTATTTTCCACGGTACTTTTTGCCATCTGACACCCACATAATTAATTTGCTGCTGTACCATGTGCAGTGTTTTTTGTACGTTGTATCTGCCATAACATAGCTTCTGCCCAACTAATAATCTTAATATTTTCTCCTCAAAACTACATTAATAAAAAGGTCATTTCATTCAGCTCTTTAAATATGGTAGTTCTTAATTATTTCTGGAACAAAGAGGCTGAATACCAAGAATAATATGAATTTAGGGCTAAGAGCCTTTATCAAGCTTCTCATTTGGGTATCCTGGACTCTGTCCTTTCAAAAGGAATCGTCTACATGCTTTTATTATTTTTAGAATGAAGCTGTGATCTGACACTAATCATGTGTTACTTGTGATTCCACAGACAGTTTCTGATTTAACTAAGGTGTAGAGGTGACATCCACCATTTTCTGAGAATTATCTACTGTCAATGTAAAGTGTTAGCTGGGACTGAAAGTTTAATTAAGAGTGAATGGAGATATTTTTTTTCTTTTCTCTTTTGAGACAGAGTCTAATTCTGTATCACTTTATAGCTCACACTGACCTTGACCTAGTACCACTTCTACCTCAGCCTCCCTGGTCCTGGGATTACAGTCATGAACCACTGTACCTGGCTAGTGGTTCTATTTTTATTATATCACAAAGATTCATTTGTGAGCAAACAAAAATACGCTTTTCATACAAAGTACATGCAACAAATATTATAGCAAGTAAGCCCTGAGTTCTGTATTCACATAGAAAACAAATACTTGATATTTCCTCTGTGTGCTCCTCATGCTTTATTTTCATTAGCGTGAAATGTAGACGTGTGATAAAAACGTGGCCTCATTCGCATCTCAGAGGACAGACTGAACATGTGGGAAGGTAATTCAGAAGACAGTCCATCATTTATGGAATTCTCACTAAATGTCGGCACAAAGAGATTGTTTTATTCTGTAAAGATAAGTGATCAGCTAGTGAATAAAACAAAAGGATAAATAGTTCTGAGATAATTGCTATAGAACTTTCCCTGAGACAAGAAGGAGAGAACAGCAAAAATGTCAACTTTCAGCTGACTCTGCCTTCTTGTAAGGGAGCCGCCTAGATGTCACATAAGACTAAGCTGACAGATGTCAAAATGAAGCTCGTATTGAGAGTGGTGGTTCGCACCTGTGATCTCAGTCCAAAGAAGGCTGTGGCAAGAAGACAGTGAATTTGAAGACATGCTGGACTACAGAGGATGACTTGCTCTCACAAACTAACCCCTCAAGGTTAAAAAATACTGAAGTAAAAATTCCTAACAAAAAATGAGTTTGTGGTCTTTCCTCTATGATATTGCTGCTGGTTTTAGGCAGGCCTTGCAATGAAATTAAAATCTATTTTCACATGTCAGCATTTTACATGCCTTCCTAGAGTACTTTTTTATGACATTCTTAAACTTTAAAATGGGAATTGTCAGATACAACGAATGAATGAATGTATGAATGAATGTTTTTTCTCAAATTGGCACCCTTAGAAGGAGCATAAAATTTCAAGCTAAGATTGTCAGCTGGACTCTCTGTTACTGCATTCTAGAAGTATAGTGCTACCTTATTTTTTTCATGTACTTGTAGTTGTGAAATAATATCTAAATCCTAACCACCATGTGGCCAGCTAACTATGATCCCCATGAAAAAACTCAGTGGAAAAGCATAGATCAAAACACTGGCAATACCTCTTGCATTATTCTCATTTTTCAGTTTAAGTTTGGTGCATGGAGGCTTAGAACCCAAAATTCTCAGGAAATAAATGTTTAGCAGGGCTGCATCAGATTAAACAAAAGAAAACACTGAAACTATGAAAAGAAACCTTGTCAAGATGACACTGCTGGGTAGTACTGATGCCAGAATACAACACTGACTGCTTCTGCACAAGTCCTTTTGTTATCAGCCACTGTGAGGTGGACGGAGCCACTGCAGCAGGAGATGAGCTCAAGGGGGCCATGTAGCCTCAGTAATAGATGCAGCTCAGCTGCAGGGGGAGCTTGTCAGGTGTGAGGGCTCAGTCCTCAGCATCTGAGTGAAGAAATAAGCCAATAAATAAATGCTTGCCAATAGTGGAGACAAAAAGCAAAGACGTAATGTTTGTACACAGCTTCAAATTATTTTAACACTGAAGATTTTGAAGTGTGTAAATATCTAGAGAAGATCTTCTAAATATTCTTTTTTAAAAATATTTTATTTATTATTTTTATTTTATGTGTATGAGTATATTGCCTGCATGTATGTGAGTGCACCTGTGCTGTGCAATGCCGCGGACGTCAGAAGAGGGCTTCGGGTTCCTCTGGAACTGGAGTTAAGGATGGTTTGTAGCCACCATGTGGGTTCTGGGAATCGAACCCGGGTCCTCTGCAAGAGCAGTCAGTGTTCTGGACCGCTGAGCCATCTCTTCAGCCCCTAAATATTCTTTTTTGTGATTAATATTTTTTCATCATGATAATTGCATTAATTATTCCACAGTGACTTTTTAATTTCTTTTCTTTAGTTCATTTTTGCTTCCTTCTATCTTATAAAATGGACTTAGATTTCTGAGTGTAGATAGTGGTTCCTAAGGGTAACATTCCCATGACAGACACAAAAGAACAGCTCTTGTCTCCTTTTCCCCCTATTTCACTAACCAGTTTCCCCTGTCTGTCCACTGTAGTGTTGCTTTTAAGGATCTGGGCCTTGGTGCCGTGGGGCGGGGGGTAGTGTAGTACTCTAAGTACTAACGAGTCTGCTGTTTGCCCAAGTTAAGTTACAGCTCAACTTGAACAAGAAGAAGATTTCTCAGAAACAAGAAACTTTGTCTACATACATGTTTCTGGTATTTAATGTTGACATAGAGATCAGTGATAAGGAAATTTTAGGATGTTAATAAAATATTAGCTTGGATTTCACTGGAAATTAGGGCAGGACTGAGCTATTTTAACACCACATGCTCAATATTTGATATATATCATTCTATTTAACATCCTATTTGTTCCATTTCATTTTCATATCCCATAAAAGAATACAGATCTGTTGCTTCTGTTTCTTACAATTGTATCTTGCTGTCCATTTGGACAATGAACCGAAACAGTCTTTACTCCACCTAGGGCATATGTCTTTTCCCACAAACTAATGACATTTATAATTTCCTTTATCTTGATTTCTTTACTATATTTGATATTGTTGACTTCCTCCAGCTTCATACAATCATCCCTAGCTTCAATTTTTCGGTTCTATGTTGCTTTCCTCTTAAGTATTTCTCTAACATACACCCATTTTTTTTTCTATACTCATCATGTTGAGCAGTTCATACTTGAAGGAGCCCATCCCAATGTAAATGTAATGTATTTTTTTCCTTTCTCATAACTAATGTAAAAAAATATTTCTTTATTCTTAGATGGCATATAAGTCAGATTCCATTAGTTTTCAGTCATTTTCAAAGAAAAAGTTTGCCAATCAGTGAATTTAATATACCATCATCAATAGAGAATTAAAGACTTTCAACTTTGTTATAAGTAAGGCTTTATTTTCTTTCCCCAGGGGATAGGCCAATAGCTTCAAAAGAATGTTGTATGTTTGTCATTTTTCCTTTGCCCACATTTTTTTGTTCTAACTATAGTTTTGTCCCAGTCCAGTACCACAGCATTAGAAACTGGGTTTGGGCCTGGAGAAATGCTCAGTGGTTACAACTACTGGCTACTACTGCAGAGGACCCAGCTTCAATTCCCAGCACCCACATGGCAGCTAACAGCTGTCAGTAACTCCAACACCAGGGGATCCGATGATCTCTTTTGACCTCCATGGGCACTGCATGACAGATACACTTACATACATGCAGGCAATACACTTATGCCATAATGTGATAAATATTTACTACAAGGAAACTGGGTCAATAAATCTCTCCCCCTGTCACCAGTAGTGTTCATTATTGTTTCAGAAACACTGGGACCATCTCACCTGCAGCTTCTTAACTAAGTCAGTGGTCTCTGCTCTGCTGCTAACTATTTATGTTTGCTTCAGTCCTGGGATTTTTTTTCTCTTTCTCTCTCTGATCCATTTAGTTCTTTCCAAGGTAAATAATCTTGCCAAAACAGTGTATCTCTGTGTCATTGATGATTACCTTTGTGTATCCACTGTAGGTTTTATAACTCTCATGAAGAGCAATTTAAAATAATAAAAGATATTTCAAATTGAGGAAAGTGTGTTTTATATTTCTGTACAGCCAAATTTTAAAAGATGTTAAGGTAGCAAAAGTTCAGTGCATTTCCCTATTTATATGCACAAACCTATTAGGCTATCTACACAATGTTATGGACAAGCTCACACAATAGATTCTTTTATAGTTAAGATTTCATTTTATGCTACTTTTATGTTTGTGTCTGTGTGAGTGACTACTCCATGTGTATAACTGCACTCAGAGACCAGAAGATGGTATCAGATCCCTTGGACCTGGAGTTATAGGTGCTTATGAGCCTTTAACCATATCATGGGTGCTGGAAATCAAACTTGGGTGCTCTAGAAGAACAGTAAGCACTCAACTGCTGAGCCATATCTCCTGCCCCACCTTTCACATTCAGTCACATCTTAGACTGTCTGATTTCTGACTTCTGCCTTTTATTTGTCACTAAAGAACAGTGGGAACAATCATGTCTTGTATATTCTGTGAGTCTTAGATAAAAGAGACTAACAGCAAAAATCATATACAAGGTGACAGTCAGTCTAAAAATATTTGTGTAATAACAAAATTTATTGACTGTTCTAAATAAAAGGGCAACATTTTCTATACAGTGAGCAATGGGAAATAATAAAACATAGGACCACCCATTCAAGAAGGATTAAGAAATCTTGGAGTGTTGAATTGAACATAGACAGGTATTTCCATGTGGTACATGACGACAGGTGGAGTGCACAGGCAAGACACGTGCTTCTCCAGGGCCACTCGTTTGACATGCTCTGTATTCTCTCTGCTCTTTCAGCCTCTAAGCATTTGCTGAGCATCCTTTAAATATCAACTATTTTTTTTTAACTTGATATATTGACCTCCATGTTGCATCAACATGAATTCCACTTAAACAGAACTAATCGGCACGTATTTGGAATGTATTTTGCCTAATTAAACCCACCATTGCAAAAGGCTATGCAGGATGCGATCAGCCAGAGCAAACAGCAAAGTGTTTGTGATGAAGCCAACATGAGCATTGCTTTGCATTAATTCTATCATCTAGACTACTGAGGGTTGACCAAATGCTCTAACTTACACATCAGAAAATGACTCATTTGGAAATAAATTCTTTTCTACATTGTCAAGCACTCTGTTTTGATATTTTAAAATTATTCCTATAGAACTGACAGTTTCAGTGTGATAGAGCTACTAAGAATTATAATAATTGCATCACTCGTCCTTTGTCTAGAAAAAAGTGTCCAGGGCTGTCTTATTTTTCTGCCGTGCTTAGCCAGGGCCCCATCCCCTCATCCTCAGGTTACAGGTACTGACATGTGAAGTCTTCTGGAAAGAGTGTTTTCCTTGGTAGTGAAGGGTACTGAACTAGGTCATAAAAAAGAGTTACACCTCCTGTATGGTCAGTGGGTGGAGTTCTATGCTGAAGAAAGGGTTTGTCCTCTAGGTGACACTTCGAGAACTTGATATTCTTAACCCTAATGAAGCTAAGAATTGGGTGGAAAACAGTTTGGTTCTTAGTGGCCTTCATTTTGAGTGTCCTCGTTCTAACCTCAGGGACAGAATGTCTTCCTTCTCTGAACACTTGGCGTGCTGTGTAGAAGTTCTTCACACCCAGTCATTCATTCTTCTTATGATGCTTAATGTTATCAAAACCCTTCCCACATTATCAACATTTTCCCTAGAGGAACTCTGAATCTCCTGAAGCCCCATTCCCATCATATCCTCTTAGAAAATTCAAGCAACAAATTCAATCTTTTATTCTTCATGGATAAAGATTAATTATGCAAACTCTGGTAGTGGCAGATAGATACAAAGTATGAGCTGCACATACAGGTCTGTGTGTATATCAATGTGGTGGTTTGAATGAGAAGTGGTATACATCCCTTGAGTTGTTTTCAAAGTTGTCCCTGAGACCCCCAAACAATACAGGCTATTGGCTTTGCTCTTGGTTGTTCAATAAAACTTAATTGTAAGACCTTGCTGCTGAGGTCACCACACCCTTTATTCATAGGACGAAAAGAAACCAAGCTGGTAATGGCTGGGAAACTTCCTCCCTGCTGGCTAGCTCTCATAGTACTGGGAAATGCTATATAGGCTGCTGGGAGAGAATGTCTTCAGCAGGCATACCCAGCTTGTGAATGCTGTAAGCTTCAGTGACTATTGTTGGATGTGACAGATGCATTAATGTTACAGGGGTAACCAGCCACTTTTTGCTGTATTTAAGGCCTGCTCCATAGGAGGAAATGCATGCCTGGTATTGTAAATCAATGAGGCTTTAGAGCTGTCAATTTTATTGTAATAGAATTCTGTTACTACTGGCATTACAGTAGTCTTTGCCAGACCTCATGTAAAGTAACTGTACTGCTATTTTCTTGCCTTTTGGGGGAAGGAAATCAACTATGGTGACCAGGGAATTGGTACTTTATTGAAGCAGCACTTGAAGAAGATCATCAGTATCATGAGTACAGGCTAGAGCACAACAGATATTACATACCACTGTTTGTTAAATATCAATATGTAATGAGAGGCATTCTATTGTCAAGTAACATGTGCAACCTCCACTCACACAGTTTTGCTTTATACTGTTATTGAATTTTCCTCATTTCTACAAACATACAGCATAGAAATGGAGCAGATGTAAATTATGTTTATATAATTATATATGATTTGTTTTAAATCACTGGGGAAAGTAATTGTCCACTTATTTTATAAGGGTTGTTGTAACATTGAATGATTTTGAGAATCTTTTCAAGTCTCTAATGAGGAATTAAATGAAATTTCATTTCAAACATTAAAATAGTTGGCTGAGAAATGAAACTAAGATACCTTAGAGAATATGTGATAATTGTCATATACATAGCTTATTGAAGACATATTATTGCCTTTGGTTAATTACTACCATACCAATTTGTGGTAAATTTGGTGGTTTAGAACACCCTGTCTCACATCAAAGTTCTATATATCATATGTCAACAGGCAGAACAGCTCACCTGGGTTGAGTGCCCAGTCTTTTGAAGACAACATTGGGTATTAATTTGTACCGGTCTCAGCTCATCCAACATCCTGAATCTAATTGCTTCCTTGTGCCTGTAAGACAGAAGTCTATATGGCTTTGCTGACGGACCTCTGTAGTGTCTCTGGTCCCAGATGTTGAACATTTCATCCTGTCCTTCCAAATACTCACTCAGCTAGGAAAAAACCCTTTCTCACTCTGAACATTTCTGACTTCTGCCCCCTCCAAGTGTAGCCAGAGAGAAGCCTTTTCTTTTTAAGGCTTCTTGTGGTTAAATTACACATGTTCAGATATCATCTAATTTCGATAATGTTTCAGGTTCCGGGGGGACACAGAAGAGAGTTTATCCTTTGGGTAAAAGACTTACTAGAAGTATTATTAATATCATAGAGAGCAGCTTGGTGGTAGTTATGAAGAGTTCAAGTTAACAAGGTAAAACAGGGCTCACTTTCTTACAGATTTCTGAGAAGGAGGAAGGTTCAGTGCTACATAGTAATGAACACCACATAGCACTTGCCCTCAGGTTGCCTCTGATTCCCCTAGGTGGTAGAAAAAGGGAGGATTCCCTCTTTAGTCGATGTGGTGTGCCACCTGCAGCCCTTGGCTGCTGCTTGGTGAGTTTGGTAAGCTTCCACTTTGAGAAGTGAGACTAGTAGCACACACTCCAAATAAAAGAAACGAATAAAGAATAACACATGTTAATGCTGTCCTGTGGATACCAGTTCTGAATCTCCTTCTCTTATTCAATACTGCTATGACTGACTGGCATCCTTAGTTAAACACCCTAGGAAGGGGTAAGGTCTCATGCATCTCAGTATTTGAATGATGTAGTACTTAGACATAGCTGTTTAGTAACACTTGCTAACATATAAGAAAGAAAAAGCTTTTAAGCACTTATGCAATGTATCAAATTCAATAATGTTAATGAAATCAGACATTATAAAAATTATGTTGAAGTTATATCTTCTTTTCCATCAATTTTTGATAAGTTCATATCAGAACAGTATGGATATGTGTACAAAGGGTTAAAAGTTTACATGTCATCGATCTCTCTTCCTTTTACTTAGCAATGCCAAGCCTATGTGAGTTGTGGAATAACTTCACAGGATATTTCAATTTAGAGTACAATACTTAAGTAGGTGAAAGGCAGATGTTTTCCTTCATAAAATATCAGAAAATACTGTCTTGAACATATACTATTTTTAATATTATTTGTGTAGATTTCATACTGAGCCACCAATAAACGAATAAAATAAAACTGTTCAATAATATAGTTGCATTAAAAAAAACCTCAACTCATGAGACTGGAGAGACAGTTCAGTGGTGAAGAGTATTGGTTGCTCTTGCAGAGAACCAGGGTTTGGTTTCCAGCACACACATGGCAGCTAACAATAGTTCACAACTCCAGTTCCAGTGAATCACAAGCTTTTTTCTTATCTCTGCAGGTGTTGCGTGACATGGGTGCATTTACATACATGTAAGCAAAACATCCTTACACAAGAGATTAAAAATAAGTAATTTTTAAACTCAACTCATAAAAATTAATTTTATTGTGTTCTTCTTCCCACATAATTGCTATTGTTCAATTATAGTGCATCTTGTCCTAACAAATACACATCATATCTATATGCTTTTAATAGTGTTGGGGGTTGAGGGGATGAAAAGATGAAACTGTTTCTCTTAGATCTGGATTTTATAATGTGCAATGTGAGTACACAGAGTTAAAGGATGGGCCTGTTATTAATTCTTGAAGAAACAAAAATGAGATACGGGACTGAATATGTTAGCAGTCATGACTAGAACAGACATGACAAAGTTCTAACTTTGAAAGCAGTACAACAACCACCCTAGAGAATAGAACCAACGGCCTTTGCAACCATTGGCTCAGGAAGATCAAGACATGTAGGTGTGTAATATCCTAGGAGGTGTGAACCCCAAAGAGGGCCTGATGACATGTCAAGAAATGATTTCACCCATGTCTATCTTGGTGAATCACTGAGAGTATTGAGGTAACTTTGAAGAACGTGGGTGTCTCAAAGGCAGCTGCATGACCAGTACCACCACAGCATGAGTAAAATCTCCAAAGAGGTTCATCCCTGAGGGCTTTGTACATAACTGAATGGAGTCCCTTCTCCTTAACAACTGTTTACTGCATTTCAAATCTTGTAACTTTCTTAACTTCCTGACCCTTGTAAATTTCATCAGCTTCTTGAGGCTCCTGAGCCTCCTTCAACTCAGAGGATATACCAATTTGTAGGTCCTGGCTATACAACAGTAATCCATTTTTCATGTCACTGAATAACAATTTCCCTTTTTAATCCCAAATTTCAACTCATAAATAAGTAGAGAAATCTGAGCATGTTTCCCAAAACAATCTCATAAATTTCCCAGCTTCTGGTTATCCCACCATGTCTTCCCCACACGAAAGACCTCTTAGCAGAGCGTACCTGAGCATCATCCCCTGTTAAGTCTTCAATATTACCCTGACTTCCTTGGGCTCTACACCAAATTCAACTGATGATGATGTTCCCTTGCTTTGGCCAACAGGAAGAATTAGTAAGCATTTATTCACATTCGGGTGCTCTTCATTTATTCCTGGAACGACATTAGAGGTAGAAGTGCTGACTTGGAGGGTGATCCAATGAAAGAAATGACAGAAAACAAATTATCAGGAGTAAACAATATTGTAGGTAGGAGTGAATGCCCAGTTATATGTGTCAATAACAGAATAGAATCCAGGGAGCAGAATAATTTGAGGCTGCACTGGTATACATATTTCCAGCTATCTAGGTATAGATATTTAATAAGAAGTTCTGAAAGAAGGACTGGAACCAAGAATTGCAGTCAGACCAAGAAACAAGGCTTTGTATACATTCCCTGCTAACATGATAAATGGAACCCAAAACAGAAGGATAAGATCCCATAGGAAAAAGTGGAAGATTAGATGATCAAAAGGTGTATCAGTGTATTGGTTTGTGTATTTATTAAAAACCCATGAGTATAACTGTGTTCATGGACACTGCATTTAACACTGAAGATAAAATGTTGCAAAAGTGGCTTTATCTAAATGACTGGGAAGAAGAGAAAAAACAAATCAAAGGCAGTAAGACATCTTCAGACTATAAAAGCAAAAATCAAACAAGAATAATTTAAACAGCAAGAGATCAGTTATGCAACCCTTGGAAGAAAGGGGTTTCATGAAGAAAAAGTGTTTAACATTTATTATACACCACAAAAGTTCTGAAGAAATGAAGTTATGGAGTTTGGGGATTTTGTTTTTGTTGTTTTTATTTATTTGCTTTTTTGTTGTTGTTGGTGGTGGTGGTCTTGTCATTGTTTGAGACAGGCTCTCATTGTCTAGCCCTGGCAGGACTGTAGTTTGCGATGCAGACCAGAGTAGCTTTTGCCTCACAGATGTCAGCCTGCCTCTGCTTCCTGAGTACTGGGATTAAAGGTGTGCACCACCACTCCAGTGGGATATGGTTTTTGATGTCAGCATCATTAGAGATATTCAGTAAAGAATACTATTAGATGTGTAAGAGGGGGAGCAGGAGAGATTGCTGCTCTTTCAGAGGACCTGGGTTTAATTCCCAAAATGTACTTGGCTGCTCACAACTGACTGTAACCATAGTTCCAGGGAATCTGATGCCCTTTTCTGACCTCTGTTGGCACCAGGCAAGCATGTTATGCATACACATGGATGTAGGCAAAATATTATACACACAAAATTAAAATGAAATTAAAAATAGAATATGTAAGTTGAGGAAATATTTCACAATATAAAAGTGTGATGAAATACTCATCTATGAATAAAATAGAAGGTAGTTTGAATATTTCCTCTCAAGATGGTAGAGATCCCTAAATGGCAGCTTTGGGACTAAATATTGTTATGTCTGTAGAGGCCTTATTAGTTGTTATGATAGTGTCTCCATTTGACTGCACATAATTTGGGGACTGTCTTTGTAATTTTTCATTATTGACCATGTCAATGACAAATTTTAAGTTAAATTTAATTTTTAAGAATTTCATAAACGGACATGTTACATGTTGTACATATACAAGTACTCATCTACCAGTTTCTTTTCTGACTCCCAAATCACTTGCCCCCTTCCTTCTACTAGATCATTTCACATCTACTATACTTTAATAAACACATAATATATACATGATAGGATTTGCATGTGACTATATAAAATGTAGAAGCCAAAAATGAGAGAAAACATACAATATGTACCATTCCTTAACAGACTTATTTTCACTTACCATGATAATCTCCACTTGCATATATTTTAATAAAAATGGCATACATTTATTTTTTAAAAATTATTATTTTTATTTTGTGTATATGAGAGTATTGCCTGCATTTGTATAACTGCACCATGTCATGCAGTGCCCATGGAGGTCAGAAGAGGCCATCGGATCTCCTGGAACTGGAGTTACAGATGGTTGGTTGCTACCATGTGGGTGAAGGGAACCCAGGTCCTCTGTAAGAGCAGTCAGTGCTCTTAACCACTGAGTCATCTCTCCGGCCCCAATTTCGTTCATCTTTATGGCTGACATAAATTCCATTGTGTATGTATATCATTACTTATTCCATCACTGTGTGTGTGGCTCCATTACTTATATACCATGGATGTTGCTGAAATAACCATACATCTGTTATATATTGACTTGGAGTCCTTTAGATAAATGCCCAAGAACAGTACAAGTGGGTCATATTGCTTATCAACTTTCAGTGTTTTGAGAAGTTCTCATAGAAATTTCCATAGAAGCTAGACTAGTTTACATTCCTTCCCGATGCACATAGGGTGGTGCTCTTTGGTTCACATCCCTCCATCTTTTCCTGTTGTCTGTTTTCTTAATGATTGACATTATGACTGAGGTAAGATAGCATTCATCTTTTGCAAACTCTTCATTTAATTCACCAATTTATTGATTGAAATCTTGGTTCTGTTTTTTTAATTTTTTGAGTTCTTTATAGATTTATTTATTAATCCATTGTCATATGCATATTTAACAAGCAGTATTTTTTCACCCAGTAAGCTGTCTCTTCTTTCCAATTTCTGTTAACTTTGATATGCATAATATGTCTTTATCATCTAGATTTGATGTTTTTCAGGCTAGAAATAGGGATTTAATTTCATTCTTCTTCGGGTTCTGACAGCATCATTTGAACAAAGACAGTCCATACTATGTTCTTGTGGCATTTTTTCAAAAATAGGATGTTGGGGACTTCACTTATCTATAGCTGAATCTTCTGCTCTATTCTACTGTTCTGTGTCTGGACTTTACTAGTATCTTGCTGCTTAGTACAGCTGAAATCAGGTGATACCTCCAAAATTATAATTTTCTTTAATCCACATGGTAAGGATATTAAATGGGCTTTAAGTGACAGGCAGGGAAGCCAGTAGAGACCTCCAGGATGAACTGTTACACCATGGGGCTTCACAAAGTGCTGGGAAGTCAGTCAGTGTGGGCATCCTGGCCTGCAATGATGGAGTTTACTATCACACTGAGGGCCCCAAATGAGGCTGGAGAGTAGCATTTGCAAGTTTGGCGTGCCTGAAGAGCCACGTAAGTGAAAGAAATGGGGTGCCATCTCAAAAGGACTCCTGCTCAGATGTGAGATATTCTCAGGAATATGAGAGTCAGTGACAGTGCATGACAGAAATCTTCTACTGGAGACAGAATCCTACATATAGGGAAACAGGACCCTGTACTTTTTTATTCAAATTTTGTAAGGAACACAAGTTGGGTACAGTGTCATCCCACACAGATACTCCTGAAACTTTTATTAAATATCACAGTTATTAATGCAATCTAATTTATCCCTGAATTAAATCCAAGCAAAGCCAGGCCACAAAGAGGACTCCTATTAAACAAAACAAATATTAAAAACAGTAGGGAAAGGGGAAAATCACAAACCAAGGGGCATATATCCCAACAGATGCAGAAGGCACAGCACAGAAACACAGCACGTATGAGACAGCACTCTGATATGGCAACACACAAAACTGGAAATATCTTGATACCAGGAAAAAAGATATTTGAAATCTGGAAAAAAATCAGAATAACATTTTTTTAAATATACAAAAAAAATAGAACACTCAAATAAACAGATAAGGAATTTAATTTAAGATACGAAAAAAGAAATTTAGAAAACCAACTCAAGATGTAGACAAAAAGGTTATGAAATTGGACAAAAGAATCAGTACCTTGGAGGAAAGTTTTTAAATATGAAGGAAAATTCAGCAAGGGAATACAGACAGTGAAAAAGAATCATATAGAAATCCTGGAAATGAAGGAGTCAGTTAATCAAATAAATAACACAATAGAAAGCATCATCAACAGACAAGGCCAGGCAGAAGAGTGGATGTCAAGAATGGAGGACAAGTTCACAACAATAATCCAAAGAGATGTGTGTAAGGGAAAACAGTCAAGGAGGATGACTCTTCCCAAGGAACCTGGGATGTTCTCCAAAAAACTAGACCTAAGAATTTGTGAATAGAAGAAAGTCCTGAGATTAAAAATAACTACTAAGCCAAGCATGGTGGTACACGCCTTTAATCCCAGCACTCAGGAGGCAGAGGCAGGCAGGTCTCTGTGAGTTCAAGGACAGCCTGGTCTACATAGTGAGTTCTATGCCAGCTGGGACTGCAGGGAAACCCTGTCTCAAAAAGACCGAAAAAAAAAAAAAAACCTACTAGCTCAGACAGATATTTAATGAAATTATAGCTGAGATTTCACAAACCTAGAAAGGAAATATCCATTCAAGCACAGGAAGCATTTAGAACCCCAAATAGATACCAGAGAAGAACCCTTCCATGACATGCCATAGTCAATATCCTTTTAAACTACAAAATAAAGAAACCATATAAACAGCTATAAAGGAAAGACACCAAGTAACATTCAGAGGCAAAAACATCAGAAAGAGCTAATAACCATCCAAACAGAACAACAAACAACAAAATCATAAGTAATTCCTTTTTTTAGCCTTTATTTAATTTTTACAATTTTCATACAATATAGTCTGATGGCTGATGGGTTTTAGATCCACTCCACTAGCCTTATCTCCCCCCATTCAATTTAATGTTTACACACATACACACACACATAAAATGTTTTATTTATTATTTTTATTTTATGTGTATGAATGTTTTGCTTACATGTAGGTAAGTGCACTATGTGTGTGCAATGAGCACAAAGGCCAGAGGAGAGTGTCAGAGTCCTGAAACTGGAGTGATGGATGGTTATTAGCTGCCATGGTTGTACTGGGAATTGAACCTGGATCCTATGGAATAAAAGCAAGTGCTCTTAACCATGGGTCATTTCTCCAATCTCAACATAAATCTTAAATATTTGTGCACTGAATCTGAGTTCCCCCCATATTCATAAAGCAAACATTTAAGGAGTAAAAGTCCATGAAGGTGAAGGCACAATATGATGAAAAATTTCAATATCTGATTCTCATAAAAGATACACTTTAAATAAAAATCAGCAAAGTAAGCTCAGATATAAAATATAACATAGATCAACTGGATTTGATAGCTATCTCCAGAACATTCCATCCAACATAAAAGGAGAACACATTCTTCTCACGAATCCATGGAACTTTCTCCAAAACTGCCCAAATTATAGCCACAAAGCACAACTTAATAAGAACAAAAAATTAAAATAATTCCCTGCATTTTGTCAGATCACAGTGGATTAAAGTCATAAATTCACAAGACTACTGTCAGAAAACACACACACCATAGGAAACTGAACAGTGTACTTCCTAATGTACATGGTTCCTTAAAGCTATCAGGAGGGAAATGTAAAAATTCCTAGAGTCAACTGAAAACAAGAACAGAAGTTACTAGAACAAAGCAATCCTAAAAGACTGTATAAGTGTTATATGTATGTGTGTTTATATATATAATGGCCCAAATTCTCTTTGGGTCTGCGTGATCAGATAAACCATATAGTATATTTTATATGTATTTATTAGCTTACAAAGCAATGAGTACCCAGTGCAATGCCCATAATTCGCTCACACCTCTGGGGCCATTGATCACCCCAGGTCCATTAAAAGCCTCCCAGCCACACCACCATAGTCCACACTCTGTGGCAGGCCCTGCCCATAGGAGGAACTAGCCAATCGGACGACACTCCACCCCTTTCCTCCACTTTTACAATCTTTCTGTCCATCTTCCACTAAAGTCCCTGAGCCTTGGAGGGGGTGATAGATGTAGGGTGGTCTCTCTTGTATCATGGTGAGAGAGTGGATTCTTTGGCCAAAGCCTCTCTCACTTTACAAAGATCCTGTCCCATCAAAGGGCTTAGTAAAGCCATTAAAGCTCCATACCATTTTTAAGGTCCCAGTTGAATTAAGCTTTCCTTCATATCTCTGGTGAACACAGTCTCACCTGGCCCAGTGAACTGGACATCATATATTGCTTTTCTCATACCTAGTTCTCTCAGTAATTCCTGCCCCTCCTTTATAGTCCTCCAGCCCCTGCTAATTCTGTTAGTCTCCCATGGCGACAACCATGTATCTTTAATGCCTTCAACCAGCCGACCCATTAAGGACTGATCCCCCCTGCACTGGCCTAGGTTGAACAGCCTATATCACAAGGATGGATGGGTAGTTATATAATTCAGCTCTGAAGCTTTTGAAGGACTTAGACTGATGTCATTTGCTCCCATGTCCCATACTCTCACAAGCCACGTGGCCAGGGGCTCTCTGCTTGCTTACTTGTAAGTTTTTCCTAGTTTTAACAGTTCTAGCATGGAATACTTCCTAGCTACAGCACAGTTAACTTTTTTTCCCCCCTTTTTACTATTATCTGTCTTTTCCTCTGAGTCCTTAAACTTTACACAAGTCAAAGTGTCCTGCCTTTCCTCTGTCTCTAGTTCTGCACCTGGGTCTGCCTTTTCAGCTTTTCCCGCCTGGGGCACATCTTTTATCATGCAAAGTGGCTGCTCTATTTTTCTGGGAGCTCCCTTTGGGTCCAGAGCAGATAAAAGATCTTCTAACTTTTGGGCAACTTTTAACAAATCTTCACATACCTGCAACATATCCCCACATTTACAACATAGCTGTGGCACATGCTTCTGTGTGGCTGGCCTCTTTTTAGTAACCCATTGCAAAAACCACATCAGCGCTGCCATTATCGCTTTTCTAAAACTCATTCTCAGTTTCGTCATATCCTGTCAGACTACGCCAGTTCTGTGGCCCGAATTCTCTCTGGGTCCCTTGTGCATTCAGACAAACCATATAATATATTTTATGTGTATTTATTAACTTACAAAGGAACAAGAAGCCAGTGCCTAGCCCTGTGCTGAGTCTCAGAGCCCGCCTTATCAGACTGTGCAATGCCCATAATTTGCTTATGCCCCTGGGGCCAGCAATTGCCCCAGGTCCATTAAAAGTCTCCCAGCCACACCCCCATAGTCCACACTTTGCAGCAGGCCCCACCCATTGGAGGAACTAGCCAATTGAGAGACATATATATATATATATATATATATATATATTTATTTATGTATATGTAACAATAATAATCAAAGATCATGACATTGAGGGGGGACATGGAAAGAGGTGGAGGGGAAGAGAGAAAGGGTAGAAATTTTGTAAATGCAGGATTTTTACATGAAATTCTCAACAAAATTATTTTTATAAAAAGACCAAATATATGCCCTGAAATGTCTTCTAGATTTGTTTTAAAGAAAAAACTTTAGCAAAGTAGAGAGATACAAAATCACCATAACATTCAGTGCTTTTATATACACCAACAACTTACTGGTTGGGAAAGAATACCCCCAAAACACATCTATAAAGAGAACATTAGGATACTGCAGAAAGAAACTGAAGAGGACACTAGTTGGTAGAAAGACCTCCTGTGCTCCTGGCTTAGCAGAATTAATCTTATGAAAAAGACTGTACTATCAAAAGCAATCTACAGATTCAGCCACTCGTCAACGGTCCAGTGACATTCTAGAAAAAAAAAAAAATTTGCTAAAATTCATATGAAGGAGGAACAACCCCAGAGAGCCAAAGTAGCTGCAAGCAGAATAAACACATCTAGATGCCCTCTCTTGCATGAAGGAGCTTCACTGATGAGAACTGAAAGATGCATTACTGTTCTCTATCCCTTGTTCTATGTTCCATGACCTTAGGTATAGAGGTTACATCCACTTAGGCTTGTGCAATTCACAATCTCTGTGTGCGACCAGTTGTGGAACTCTGTAATAATCACTGTCTATTTAAAAAGAAATTTCTTTGATGAGTGGTGACTGGGATGCTTGTCTATAAATTTAATAATCCATATTTTTCATATAGTAAGAAATCAAATTACATTTGACTAGGGATATGAGAGCATTGGGGTTTTCTCTAAGATCCATAACCTCTCCTGCTATGTGTATTTGGCTAGGTTTACAGTACCACACATGAGTTTCTTCCCATTGAGTGGGCTTTAAGTCCAATTAGGTAGCTGTTGATTACCCACAAGATAAAAGTGCCACTACTGCACCTATGTCATTTGCTGTGCCGGGCATTGATGTGGTTTTTAGGCCTTGAAGCTGGGGTTGGACCATGGATTGATGTTCTCCCTTAGCAGTTTGTGTAGTGCTCTCCAAAGCTCTGAGAGCTAGCCTTGGGGGGTGGGTTGCCTTCCAGGTCAGTTCCAGCTCCATTGCTCCAAATCCTATGCAGGAAGTATCTTCTCTCTTCAATAATAGGATCTTACCTTCAAGTTCTGGGAGGCAATCAAAGATTGTGGCAATAATGTTTGTAAGTACAGGAGTCTTTTGGACCTCCTGACTAACAAGTCAGAGGAAGGTTTCTCCTGTCTGGCACTGTTTCTTGTTTTGTTTTGTAATCTTCAGCTATACACATGGACTCTTGTAGAGATAGGTTCATTTTTAGATTTTAAAGAGTTCTCCACACTGCTTTCCATAGGGACTGCACAAGTTTGCAATCCCACCAGCAGTGAATGCACATTCCCTTTTCTCCACATCCTAACCAGCATTTATTCTCTTGATCTCAGTCTGCCTTGGGTAAGATGAATCTTAAGATGGTTTTAATTTGCATTTCCTTAATCACTAAGGATGGTGAACATTTTTTAGGATGTGTCTTAGCCCATCCTTATTTCTTCTTTTGAGAATTCTCTGTTCAAATCTTTGGCCCATTTTTTTTTCATTTGGGTGATTTATTTTCTTGATTCTTTGTTTTTTGAGTTATTTATGTATTCCGGATGTTAAACCTCTGTCAGATGTGTCACTGGTGAAGATTTTTCCACACCCTGCATTTTCTCTTAACTTTCTTGTTTCTTCTACTGTACAGAATTTTTTCATTTCATGTTGATTGTTGACCTTAATTATTGAGCAACTGATGTCTGATTTAGAAAGCTGTTTCCTACACCTATATCTTGTAGGTTAGTGACAATATTTTCTTCTATGAGTTTCAAGTTTCACACTGAGATCTTTCCATTTGGAGTTCACTTTTGTGAAAAGTGAAAGACACGGGTCTAGTTTCATTCTTCTAGAAATGGAGATCTAGTTTTGCCAGCATAATTTGTTGAAGATGCTGTCTTTCTTCCATTTTGTGTTCTTGGCAACTTTGTCAAATATCAGGTGGCTGAAATTGCATATACTCAGGTTTGGATCTTCAGTGATGTTCCATTGATCTACAGCTCTATTTTTTTGTGCCAGTACTATGCTCTTTTTATGACTATAGCTCTGTAGTATAGTTTGAGATCTGGTATAGTGATCTCCCTCGCATTGCTCTTTGTACTCAAGGTTGCTTTGGCTATTGGGCATCTTTCATGCCTCGATATGAATTTTAGGATTTTTTTTTAACTAATTATGTGAAGTATGTCATGGTGATTTTGATTGGCAATGCACTGTATCTATATATTGATTTGGTGGGATGGTCATTTTCATTAAATTAATTCTTCCAATATATGAGCACAGGAGGTCCTTCCATCTCCTGGTGTCTTCCTAAGTCTCTTTCTTTAAAGATTTAAAATTTTCATTATAGAGGTGTTTAATGTCTTTGGTCATGTTTATTCTGAGATATTTTATTTTTTGAGGATATCTTGAATAGGAAGATTTTCCTGAACTCTTTTTCCAATTGTTTTTTATTGGTAGATTAATTTTTAGCCTGCCACTGTACTGAAAGTGTTAATCAGTTCTGGGAGTTTTCTGATGGAATTTTTTGGATCTTTTAGGTATAGGATTATACTATCAGCAAAAAGAGGTATAATTTGATATCTTCTTTTCCAACTGGTATAAATTTAATTTCCTTCTCTTGTCTTATTATTCTAGCAATAGTTTCAAGCACTATATTGAAAAAAGGTGGAGACAGTGAGCATCCTTGTCTGGTTCCTGATTGTAATTGTCTGGTTCCTAATTGTAATTGGAATGATTCTATAATTTTCCATTTATAATGATGTTGGCAGTTGGTTTGATGCATATAGCTATAATTATGTTGAGGTATGTTCCTTTCAGTTCAAATTTCCTTTAGGACTTTTATCATAAATGAATGTTGAATTTTGTCAAAGATCTCTGCATCTATTGAGATGACAAGGTGATTTTTTTAATCCATTTATATGATTTATGACATTTATTGGCCTATGTATATTGAACCATCCCTGTGTCTCTGGAATAAAGCTGACTTCATTATGGTGGATGATCTTATTCTTTTAAGTTTGTTTTTATTTTTTTTTAATTTAATAACCACATTATTAGAAGAAGCATTTCATTACATTACAGCTTTAACATATTCAGTAACATTCCAGAGTAAGGATACATCTCTTTCAAAGGTCACTGTAAATTTTTAGGTTCACAATTGAATTAATGCAGTCATACAATATTGAACTCAGTATAAAACCTATAAGACATAAAATTGAATGAGTTTTTAACCTTTAAAGAAGATCTCCATTTCATTTTAAGATATGATGTTTCCTACATTTTTAATGCTACTAACACTTACATGTTTACATATGTGTCTTTAATCTCTATGTACCTGATTATTACTAGTCACAGTTGGTTACACTCAGATCCTTAGTACCTGAGTATGGATATAAAGTCATCAGGTAGATTTCAGGGTAATGTTTATCACCTCTACTATTTAAAATGAAGTAATTTTTTAAAAAATTTAATAACTACATGATTAGAAGAAGCATTTCATTATAGTTTTAACATACTCAGCAACACACTCCATAGTAAGAGTACATCTGTTTCACAAGTGGCTGTAAGTTTCTAGGTTCACAGTTGAATTCATGCAGTTATATAATATTGAACACAGTATAAGCCCTGTAAGACATAAAATTGAATGAGATTTTAACCTTTAAAAAAGATCTCCCTTTCATTTTAGAATATAGTGTTCCTTGCAGAAAGACTCATTGTTTTTGCTACTAACACTAAGACATTGGAGCACGCATCTCTAATCTGTATGTATCTGATTATTACTAGTCATAATCGGTTACACTTGGATTCTTAGCTCCTATGTATGTCAATAAAGTCATTGGGTAGATTTCAATGGTAATATCTATCACCTCTACTAATTAACATGATGTAAATTTCCATTCTTCTTCCTCAAATATAATACATTGTCTTAAATTTGTTGATTTTTGTGTGTGTGTGTATGAGTGTATCACACAGAACATCCCAAATCATCTTATTCAACTATACACCCACTTCCCAGATGGCACCCTACCATAGCCTTCCTCCCCCACTAGAACCCTTATACTCTGATATCCCTGCTACTGGTTGCTGTATTGTCAGCACCCCAGCCATTCCACACTACTTGCTATTCTGGTGAATCTAGTCAGGCTATCTAGAGGTCTTTGTTATAGGAAGGTCAGCTGTTCCTCATCTAGCAGCAACCAGTTGTCAATATTCCTTTAGATAAGATTGGGGTCTGCTGTTCATTTTCCCAGATCTATGCTGGGTTGCTATGTGGGAGTCCCTTTGGCTACCCTGGCCAAAAATTAAAAAAAAAAAAAAAAGATATCTCCTATTTGACATTGTTGCTTGTTATGTAGCCTTTAGCTATGCATATGGACTCTTAAAAAATTGTATTGGTCCTTTAATCTTTGGTTATACTTTCCTTTTGGGTGTTTAAGGCCATATAGTTGGCCCAGATAAACCAATTTATTTTTACTCTTAAGGCCATTTGAGGATCTGTTCCTCAGGGGTCACGTGGGCTTGGGAGGAGCCCCTAGCTCCTTTCTTTTACCAGTTCAAAGGTCCTTCTCAACCATGGCTGGCTTCGCTTGGAAGCATGGAGGAAATGTTTCCTCTGTGTTGAACTTCCTCTTTGTAGACTGGACAGTGGTTCAAGTCCACCTCATGGGGTCTCCTCGGCCTCCTTTATCAAGAGGACAGGTGACCCACCACAATTACAGGACATTTTCAGAGATGCTCATAATGTCCTGGAACTAGTTGATCTAGGACGGCAAGGAACAAAAATTGTCCTTTATGTCCCTCTGACCAAATTATTGTAGGCCTCAAAGTATGTCTGTTAAACATCCAAGAAGGTTAGTTCCACCAGTCTG
>NW_008351881.1:1692789-1706814 GCF_000622305.1 Nannospalax galili | reverse complement strand
AAGGGGAGTGTTTCCATGTGCTCTTTCTCTGATTGCTTGTTATTGGTATATAAGTCTGGTATATAAGACTGGTATATAAGTCTTGTTATTGGTATATAACTCTTCCTGAGTACAGACCTTTGTAGGTTAATTTTGTAACCTGCCACTTCACTGAACATATTAATAATTTCAAGGAGTTTTCAGGTGGAATTTTTGGCATCTCTTAGATATACTATCATATCCTCCACAAAAAGATATAATTTGATCTCTTCTTTTCCAATAATTACTCCTTTAATTTCCTACTCTTGTCTTACTGCTCTTGAAAGATTTTCAAGCACTATGTTAAGGAGAAGTGGAGATAGTGGACAGCCTTGTCTGGTTCCTGATTTCAATGGGAATGTTTCCAGTTTTTCTCTAGAATGATGTTGGCTGTGGGTTTGTTATATATGGCTTTAATTATGTTGAGGTATGTTCCCTCCAGTCCAATTCCCTCTAGGACTTTGAACATAAATGTATGTTAAATTTTGTCAAAGGTCTTCTCTGCATCTATTGAGATTACCATATGGTTCTTGTCTTTGAGCTCATTTGTATGATTTATGACATTTATTGAGTTACATATATTGAAACATCCCTGGAACTCTAGGATAAAGCCGACTTGATTATGGTGGATGTCTTTTTGATGTGTGTCTGTATGCAGTTTCCAAGTATTTTGTTGAGAATTTTTTCATCTATATTCATCAAAGATATGGGTCTATACTTTTCTCTTTTGGTTGTACCTGCTTTGGTATTAGAGTGATGCTGGCTTCATAGAAGGAATTTGGAAGTTCTCCCTCTATTTCTATCTTTTTGAATAAATTAAGTAGTATTGGATGTAGATCTTCTTTAAATGTCAGATAGAATTCTGCTGTAAATCCACCTGGTCCTGGACTTTTTTTTTAGTTGGAAGGTTTTGTATTACTGTTTCAATTTCTTTTTGTTTTATAGGTTTGTTTAAGTTGTTAATATCTTCTTGGTTTAGTTTTGGTGGTTCACAAGACTTTAGATATCCATCCATTTCTTTTAGGTTTCCAAATTTAGTAGCACATAGGTTTTCAAAATATTCCCTTATAATGTTCTGTATCTTTCTGATGTCTGTTGTGATGTTTCCCCTTTGGTCTCTGATTTTTTGATTTGGAGGTGCTCTTTCTTTCTTTTGGTTAACTGGGCTAGTGGTCTGTCAGTCTTGTTTATCTTTTCAAAGACCCAGCTCTTGGATGCATTGATTTTTTGTGTCATCTTCTTTGTTTCGATTTCATTAATTTCTGCCCTTACTTTTGTTATTTCTTCTTGTCTGCTGGGTTTGGGTTTCATTTTTTGTTGCTTTTCATGTATGTTGAGTTGCAATGTTAAAACATTTATTTGTGTTCTTTCTGATTTTTTGATGTAGGCACTTAGAGCTATAACCTTCCCTCTAAGGACAGCTTTCAGTGTGTCCCAGAGGTTTTGTTGTGTTGTATTGTCCTTTTCATTTAATTCCAGGAATACTTTTGTTTCTTTCTTAATTTCTCTTTTGACCCATTCATCATTCAGGAGTATGTTGTTTAATCTTCATGTGTTCATGTGGTGATAAGGGTTTCTTCGGTGTTGATTGTAAGCTTTATTGAATTGTGGTCTGATAGAATGCATGGAATTATTTCAATCATTTTGTATTTGTTGAGGTTTGTTTTGTGCCCGAGTATATGGTCGATTTTGGAGAAGGTTGGGTGCTGAGTAGAAAGTATGTCCTTTTGTGCATGGGTGGAATACTTGGTAGATATCTGTTAAGTCCATTTGATATATGGTATTGTTTAATTCAGATGTCTCTCTATTAACTCTCTGCCCAGTTAACCTATCTAATGGAGACAGTGGGGCATTGAAATCCCCTACTATTAATGAGTTGTGATTAATCTGGGTCTAACGTCCTGTAGTATTTTTTTTATGAAGATGGGTGCACCAGAGTTTGGTGAATATATGTTCATGATTGTAATATCTTCTTCATTTATTGTTCATTTGATCAGAATGAAGTGGCCCTATTTATCTCTTCTGATTAGTTTTAGTTTAAAGTCTTTTTTGTCAGATATTAGAATTACAACACCTGCTGTTTTCTTAGTACCATTTGCTTGGTATATTTTTTTCCATCCTTTCACTTTAAGGTAGTGTCTGTCCTTGAAACTGAGATGAGTTTCTTGCAGACAACAAAAAGATGGGTTTTGTTTCTTAATCCATTTCCCTAGTCTGTGTCTTTTAGCTGGGGATTTCAGTCCGTTAATATTTAAAGTTATTAATGAAAGATGAGTATTGAATCCTGTTGGACTGGCTTGGGAGCACTGCCCAGGAATGATGCTGGTCTAGGGCAACTGGTAGCCATGCCACCCAGAGATGCAAAGGAAGATGGGGTGGGAAGTGCCCCAAGGGCTCCTGGGGACTGCACTGAGGAGATGGGTTGGTCTGCATGCAAAGGACCAGGAAGAGGAAAAGTCAGCCCTGGCATCAAGGAAAGAGGCTGGAACTATAATAGACATTTTGGCTGGGTATAGTAATCTGGGTTGGCATCTGTGGTCATTTAAAACTGGAAATGCTTTGGTACAAGCTCTTCTGGCTTTCATAGTTTGCACTGAAAAGTCAACTGTAATCCTAATGGGTTTTCCTTTATATGTGACTTGTTTCTCTTTTGCAGCTTTCAGTATTGTCTCTTTGTTTTGTACATTTAGTGTTTTTACTATGATGTGCCATGGAGAGTTCCTTTTCTGGTCCTGTCTGTTTGGTGTTCTATATGCTTCTTGTATTTGTATGGGCATGTCTTTCTTTAATTTTGGTAAATTTTCTTCCACGATTCTGTTGAAGATCTTGTCCATGCCATTATTTTGGGATTCTTCTCCTTCCTGTATGCCTATGATTCTTAAGTTTGCTCTTTTTATGGTGTCACACAATTCCTGCATATTCCATTCTTGTGCTTTCTTAGATTTTTCATAATCTTTGCTTGAGTGGTCTAGTTTGTCTACTTTATCTTCCAGTCTTAATACTCTGTTTTCCATTTCATTCATCCCATTGGTGAGGCTTTCTCCTGTCACTTCTAATTGGATTCCTTAGTGTTTCCCTTCCTTCTTCATTTCAGCCTGAGTATTCTTCAATATTTCTAACTCTTTTCTGAATTCATTCAGAAGTTTATCCCTATCTTCCTTCAGCTCTATGATTACCTTGTTTGTGTGTTCTTTAAACTCACTGAATTCTTTTATCATATTCATCATTGTTCTTTTGAGTTCCATGTCCATGTTTTCATTATTTTTTCTCTGTGATTTTGACATGTGAACTTCTTTGTAGTTTCTGATTCTTGTGTGAGGTCAAGGCTTCAAGTTTAGGTCTGCTTCTTTTTGTGAACTTTATGTGTCTTTGTGGTTTTCTTTTCAGACATTAAAAGCTGGTTCCTCTAAACTTCTGGTTCTCTCTTTTGATTTCATATTGGTCTGGCCAGATTGCTTTTGTCTTCAGGAGTTCCCACAGAGACCCAAGTCAGATGAGGATCAGATGCTCTCAGGTTTTCCCCTAAGGTCTGGATCCTTCCAGGAAGGATTTTGGCCTCAGGAACTTTGGGGTTGGACTGGCCTGGGAGCAAAGCCCAGGAAAGATGCTGGTTTAGGGCAGCTGGTGACTGTGCCACCCAGAGATGCAAAGGAAGATGGGTGCGGGAAGAGGCCCCAAGTGCTCCTAGGTACTGCACCAAGGAACTGGGTTAGTCTGGATGCAAAGGCTCAGGAAGATGAAAGGTCAGTCCTGGCATCCAGGAAAAAAGCTGGAGGGTTGTGGAGCCTGGGGAAGCAGAGGGAGGTGAGGGTGGATGATTTTTTTATGTAAGTTTCTATATAAGTTTGCAAATATTTTGTTGAGAATCTTTGCATCTGTGTTCATTAAAAATAGGAGTCTATATTTTTTTCTTTTTTGATTGTGTTTTATCTGTTTTAGGTATTAGAGTGATATTGGCTTCATAGAAGGAATTTGGGAGTTCTACCTCTGTTTCTACCTTTTTGAATAATTTAAGTATTATTGGTTGTAGATCTTTAAATGTCTGGTAGAATTCTGCTGTAAATCCATCTGGGCTAGGCCTTTTTCAGTTGGGAGGTCTTGTATTACTGTTTCAATTTCCTTATATGTTATGAATCTGTTTAAACTGCTGATCTCTTCTTGGTTTAATTTTGGTGAGTTCCATGATTTTGGATAGCCTTCCATTTCTTTTATGTTTTCAAATTTAATACAGTACAGGTTTTTGAAGTATTCCCATATTATGTTCTGAATCTTTTGATTTTCTGTTCTGATGTTTCACCTTTCATCTCTGATTTTGTTGAACTGGATTGGCTCTTTCTTTTTGCTTAACTGGGCTAAAGGTCTGTCTATCTTGTTTATCTTTTCAAAAAACCAGCTCCTACATTCATCGATTGTTCATATTGTTTTCTTTGTTCCTATTTCACTAATTTCTGCTCTGATTTTTGTTATTTCTTCTTGGCTGCTGGGTTTGGATTTAATTTGTTCTTACCATTCCAAAATCTTGAGTTACAATATTAGGTCATTTATTTGTGTTCTTTTTGATTTTTTAAAGTAGGCACTTAGAGCTATATACTTCCCATTTAGGAACACTTTTAAAATGTCCCAGAGGTTTTGTTGTATTGTATTATCATTTTTGTTTAGTTCAGGAATACTTTTTTTCTTTCTTAATTTATTCTTTTACTCATCCATCATTCAGGGGTGTGTTGTTTAATCTGTATGAGTTCATGTAGTTATTATGCCTTCTTTTGGTGTTGAATTTATGTTTTATTGTATTGTGGTCTGATAGAATGCATGTAATTATTTCAATTCTTTTTTGATTTTTGAGGGGTTTTTTTGTGCCCCAGAATGTGGTCAAGTTTAGAGAAAATTCCAGGAAGTGATGAATAGAGAGTATATTCTTTGGTGCTTAGGTGAAATATTTGGGAGATGTCTGTTAGGTCTATTTGATGTGTGGTGTCATTTTATTCAGATGTCTCTCTGTTTATTCTTTGTCCAGTTGACCTGTGTAATGGAGACAGTGGGGTATTGAAGCCCCCTACTATTACTGAGTTGGGATTAATCTATGTCTTAAAGTCCTGGAGCACTGTTTTTATGCAATTGGGTGCACTAGAATTTGGTATATATACATTCAAGATTGTAATATCTTCTTGCTCAGTTGTTCATTTGATAAGAATGAAGTGACCTTCTTCTGATTAGTTTTAGGTTGAAGTCTATTAGATATTAGAATTTCAACAGTTGCTTGTTTCTTAGTGCTATTTGCTTAGACTATTATATTCCATCCATTCACCTTAAGGTAATACCCATCCTTGAAGGTGAGGTGGGTTTCTTGCAGACAACAAATGGATGGATTTTGTTTCTTAATCCATTCAGCTAGCCTGTGTCTTCTGACTGGGGAGTTCAGTCCATTGATATTTAAGGTTATTATTGAAAGACGTGTATTTGTTGCCATCATTTTCTTTTCTGTTTGCATTCTTGGTCTCACTCTATGTTTCCACAATTATACACTCATTTAGTTTCTTCCTGTTGCCCCTTGGGTGTAGTTGTTCCTTTTTCCATTCTTTGTGTTGCTTCCAGTATTCTCTGGAGGGCTGGTTTTGTGACATGTATTCTTTTAGCTTATTTGTGTAGTAGAAGATTTTTCTTTCCCCTTCAGTTATAATAGACATTTTTGTTCGGTAAAGTATTCTGGATTGGCACTGTGGTCATTTAGAACTGGGAATACTTTGGTCCAGGCTTTTCTAGCTTTCATAGTTTGCATGACAAATCATCTTTAATTATAATGGGTTTCCCTTTATATGTGACTTGTTTCTCTTTTGCAGTTTTCAATATTCTTTCTTTGTTCTGTATATTTAGTGTTTTTACTTTGATATGCCATGGGGAGTTTCTTTTCCGTTCCTATTTGGTGTTCTATGTACTTCTTGTATTTGTATCTCCATGTCTTTCCTTAATTTATAGAAATTCTCTTCTACAATCCTGTTCAAGATCTCATCAATACCATTAACCTGAAATACTTCTCCCTTTTCTATGTCTACAATGCACAGATTTGGTCTTTTTATGGTGTACCACATTTCCTGTATATTTCATTCCTGTGTTTCTCATTTTTTCATAATCTGTTTGAGCAGTCCAATTTTTCAACTTTATCATCTAGTCTTGATATTCTGTTTCCATTTCGCTCATTCTGTTGGTGAGCCTTTCTCCTGTTGTCTCAAATTGGCTTATCAATTTTTCACTTACTTCCTCATTTAACCCTGTTTTCTTTCATATTTCTATCTCTTTGTGAACTCAGTCAGAGGTGTATCCTTATCTTCTTTTATTTCTTGATTTGCTTGTGTGTTCTTTAAATTCATTGAATTTTTTGATGATGTGTATGATTTTTCTTTTAAATTCTGTTTCCTGTGTTATCTCTAGGGGATTCTCTATAGGGAACATATTATTTTGGTTTTCCATATTATTATTTCTTTGTTGTAATTTTGGTGTATGGATTTCTATTGTTGTTTGTGATTCTGATATGAAACTTAAGCTTTCCTTTGTTCCATGGAAATTTGTTTTTGTTTGTATTATTGGTGTGCCCTGGTTTGTTTTCGTATTTGGTATGTAAAGTTGGTTGGTCTAGGTTTCATGTTCTCTCTTTTGAGTTTATATTGAAGGCTCCAGATGGCTTCAGTCCAGCTACTTAGAAACTCCTGCAGAGGCCTAAGTTAAGGACCAGTCAGGTACTCTCAGGCTTCCTCCTAAGGTCCGAGTCCCTCCTAGGGAGCAGTCACAACACAATATTTGAAGCTTGGTAAAAGAGGGCCGAATTTGGGTACTCTTATGCAGTCTACACAGTCTGGGGCCCTCCTAAAGCTAGAGAAATCTAGACCCATGGTGGTGAGATGGACTGCAGGTGATCCTAATTGTAAGGGGATGGGCAGGGAGTAATTTGGGGGCACTCACCATCACATGGAGCCCAAATCCAATCTCAGGCACTCTGTGAAGTTCTAACATTTCCAACATGTGTACCATTCATTTATACACACAGCTTTTGCCAGAATGTAATCTCATGACTAAGGGTCAGTCTTATTCATAGTGGTCATAAACCTTACTAAAATCTGTGATTCTCTTAGTGAATAAATGGATTAAGCCAGGCTCTGCAATATCAAACAGATTAGCCACATGAAACATTTAAAGCTATGCTGAATAATTCCAATAGCTTCTAATGATATCAGTCAATATAAAAATATTTACTGTATCAATGATAAAAATTTAAGTCTATGAACATGGACCATTCTTATCTAATTCATTACTTTAAACTATCATTCACTAATAGTATAATAATGGCTATAAGTAGTCAGTATTTACTGAAAAACTGAATTATTTACAGACTTGTCATTGTTAACCATTCAGTAATTTATAACAGAGTGATACAGATCAGCAATGATGCCTTGGTGTGCTGCCCATTTCCTGTCACTCCAACTCCCCCTGGGACTAAAATCTGCTTTGTAAAGAAATGCTCTAACCTAGGACATTGAGAAAATTTGGACTTTGTTTAGCTGAGGTAAAATCTCACACCAAAAAGATAGCTTCTCTGCTGACAGTATCCAGTGAATGCTATTACTGCATTCAGGTATTTATTACATCATTTAATGAGAACTTATGACATACAAAATTTCACAGAAAAAAACATGTTCTTTTCCCTTAGAAGTGTTGCCTCCAATGATAACAAAAGCTGTGTTTCTGAGATGATAAATATGACAGTCTTCAAGGAAGCAAGATTTCAAAATTTATGTTTTAAAGCTGTTATGTATACTTTTGTTTTTACTTATTTCAACTAAATTTTAATTTAGTAATAATTTATAAAAGCAAAACATAAGGGCTCAATATATACTTTTCAAGGAAGCATATCTTGCTTTTCAAGGAAGTGTTTTTGATAACTTATGTCAAAATTATTCTTATGTTGCATAAAATGTACATGTATTTATTTAAACATCTTTTGTATTATGAAATAAACATGGCTGATAAATAATGCGTACTTTAAATTTAGCATTTGGTCATTCAGACACGGGATCAGTCATCGCCTAACATTTATCATATTGCAGCTCTAAGGCTAGAAACTTTAAAACTCATTTATGATTCTTGTTTACTTACTTAAAATTGAGAGATTAGTCCTTTCTCGGCCTTCGAAGTTGAAATTTTAAGTCTCATTCTAAGCAGACTAAAACTGAAGGTGCTCTTTCCTTGCATACTGGCTCATTATTAGAATCTTGGGGCTGGAGAAATGGATCAGAGTGAAGAGAACTTGATGCTCTTCCAGAGAACCCATGTCAGGCAGCTCACAACCATCCATAGCTCTAGCTCCATGGTATCTAACACCCTTTTCTGTCTTCTATGGGCACCTGCACTCGCATGTAAATACCTACGCACAGACACAAACATATACACCAAATCAAACATAAAAATAAATCTCGAGATGGCTCAGTGGTTAAGAACACTGGTTGTTCTTGCAGAAGATCCAGGGTCGAATCCCAGCACCCACATGGCAGCTAACAACTGTCCGTAACTACAGTTCCAGGGGATCCAACACCCTTTAAGTCCTCTGCAGGCATTGCATGACATGGGTGCACTTAACTTCATGCAGACAATACACACATACACAATAATAAATAAAATATTTTTAAAAATCTAAAAAAAAAAACCTTCTTGTAAGTCTACATTTAACTACAGACTAACAGAGACTGTGTTTGAAGCACAACTCTATCACTTATTGGCAGTTTGTCCTTTTATGCAATTGGTAGCATCTTCAATATTTCTATACATAATTATGTTAATGATACCTATCAGGATTCTGTAGAATTGGATGAGATGAACTTAAATATTTGATATGCTTCCTGAGAAATGCTATATGTTCAATATATGGTTCTATTACCTAAAACCAATGAGCTAAGATGCTGCTGCACATATAAGAAATGTTCGATTACCTGACTTCTAAGCTTGGACATAGGTGTATATGTTCATTGCCATAGCACTTTCAGGACTACTGCAAGAAGATGAACTACCACTGGGGCTTCCATGGCTACCAACACTCCTGGAAGACCTACCCCCTGGGCAAAAAATACCTAGAATTAAAGGACTTCTTCATGGCTCGATTTGGTTTATGAAGATGGGAATATGGACGCGAAACTGGGCAGAGTGGGTCATCCCTGTAACTCTAGCACTCAGGAAGATGAAACATCAATATTGCCATGAGTTCGAAGCCACCCTGGTCTAAATAGTGAATTCTAGACCAGCCTAAACTACAGAGTGAGACTACATTACCAAAGACCAGAAAAGGAATACTGTTGAAAGACTGTATCCAGTTACCACATGCATAAAACAGGCCAGTGCCTGGCAGACATTATAGATTTGGTATATATCTACTGATATTATCTTATCCTGGCTTTGAGATTCTAAATGAACTTTGAATTAGGTTGAAATTTGACTCCATAAGTTATAGTGGCAAGGTTTGGATTTTTCAGATCATAGTTAGTGCCTAGATTCTTAAATGAAAACATGGGTGGTGACCTCTACTAGATGAGGCTTTTGTGAGAATAACAGGAAGAGCAGGTCAGAAAATGGAGGAGTGAGGCCACAGTCTCCAGAATATCTGCTGATTGAAGCTAGGCCTCCCAGTCGATCGGAATCATTTATAAGTATTCATAATAAATTCTTTAGAAGTATTTATACTTGTTTTAAATTACTTTTGAAGATCATAATTTTCAGATTCTTAACTTTCATTGAAATACTAAATTTCTTCCTCAGAATACATAAAAAAGCTAAATCCTTTACAGAATTGAAACAAGTTGTAAATCACAGTAATCATTTCTGCATGGGGGGAATGACCATGTGACATGATAATCATTTCCATGAACTTCTCCAAATGCTGACCACATGACCAAAAAGTTGTCTGTGAATGACAATACTGTATCTGCGGAAATACTCCAGCACATCTTTTTAAGGGCTGTGCCATTATCAGTCAGTCCATAACATAAATGTAACTCTGAGGTATTATTGTTTGACTTGACAAGTTTAGGATATTAGAATTATAAAATTTCCAGTAATTTTTTTGCAATTGGAATAAGTTATTAAGCATAGAGTTTTGTGAGTGGTTTCCTTTACAAAGATGACTAGTTCAAGTGACAGTTATATGTTTAATCAAATCCATTTAGGTAAAATCCTATGAGCAATAAAATTTCTTGAAGTGTGCCAAGGATGAAACTAACTCAGAGCCCATGACACTGACAGTTTAATAACTGGTCCTTCATCACAAATACCTCTTCTAAAAATAATTATTTATGCATGTCATGTTAAACGGACTCTTTCCTGTTTAAATATACCTCAGTGCTTTGTATCCTTGCCTGAGTCAAGCCCCACAAATGACTGAAAAAGATAAATTAAAGTTGGAAGGAACTGTACTTTGCCATTAGCTCCTTATATGAATGAAGTCACTTCATTGGCTTGGATTTAACCTTTGGAGACCAACTTGTCAAATGCCTCTGATATCATTTCTTAAATATCTAAATGTGTATCTGAGCAGTGACTTGCAACACACACTCCAGGTCTAGCTAATCGATATGAAGTCAGTGATACAGAAAAACATGGCATTTTGATTTTTTAATGTCACAAACACAAATACACATTCCAGACGTAACTAGAGGACATAAAGCTCAGATGGGTTTTATATTGAAATTCAATTATTCAGTTAAAGACTTTCATTTAAAATTGAAAATATGGAACCCAGTGGTTGAAAAAGTAATCTAGCATAGGATTCTGCTAAGATAAATTAAAAATAGCTTTTTCTAATTTATAATTCCAAAATTTTAAAAGTTGACTTGCAGTTTTTAATAATAAAGTAGTAATAACAAAATTTCAATTTGAATAAAGACAAAGTTTATTCTGGCATAATGATATTTAATGTTATTCAGATGTTCTTTTTCTAACACATCGTTTCTTTACTATATCACCAAATGTAACATAACATCTGCTGAATAAAGCAAGAGCTGGAAGGAGGCTGGCTGCCTTTATGCAGCTAAGTATTTTGAGTCCTATTATGCAGATTCTTAGATGAGACTTGTGTGAAACTTTCCTTAATAATGTCAGTAGGAAGGACAGCTCATAAAGAATTTTCTCACTTCTGGCTCCTTCAGGGTCAGTGGCAAAAATTTACGCTAGAAAAATGAGTCTGGAGTGTGTACCAGGGTAAGCCGTGTGCTTTGAGATTTGTATAAGGAAGGGGTGACAAAGACATCTTTGGAAGGCTAGTGAACAGTGCTTCCCAGCTCAGGAATGGGCAGGCCAGTAGCAGTGGTCAGACATTGGAGTTAGGCTCAACGGATCAAGAATCAGAGATTTATGGTAGCTCAAATAAATCTTTGTCACTAATTTTCCCAACAACTTCAGCAGAGAATTTCTGAGCATTTTTTACTCAAGGTTCCAAATATGCATCTTGAAGAATAAGAATGCAAAGTTCAAAGGCTTGGGAGTAGGTAAAGAGTTTGTTATTCACGCATGAAGACCTAAATTGGATCCTGAGAATTGACAAAATAAGCTGGTTTTGGTGGCATATGCTTGTAATCCCAGCCCTGGAGAGGCAGAGACAGGTGTTTGCCCAAGGCTCACTAGCCAGCCAGGCTAGCCTAATCAGTGAGTTCCACAACAATTAGAAGACCAGATCTCAAACAAAACAAAACAGACCAAGGCAGATGGCATATGAGAAATAAAGCCCAAGGTTCAACTCCAGCCTTCACACACAGACACAGACACACTAAAGAGTTAAATACCAATCACTTCACAAATAATTGATGTATTTACTATTTCATTTAATTATGGTATTGAAGATGAAAAACCTTAATTCATAGGTAACCCAAGGAAATATGCACTCCAAAATAACAATAAGGATTAAACCATTCGCATGGCAGTCTTCTTAATGCTGTTTCTCTTTTATTAACTTTTATTGCAGCTAATTGTTGTTATGCCTCAGAACACCTGCTATTATATGTTCTTTCATGGGTTTCTGGAAAGTTTGCAAATCCTTCTGAGTTCTTCATTGAGAAAAGATTAAACCTTCATTTTGATTTTTATTCATATAAAAAAGCATCTACCTAGGAGTTAGCAAACTTTAGAGCATAATACTATTTGTTTAGTGTGCTATATTAAAATAATAAAATAAAGGCAAAGAATGTGTTTCTATTACATAAGGTCACATATGATTGTAGTCAAGTGATTTAAAGACAATAATATTAGCCAATGTCACATAATGTTTTTTATCAAATCAAATTTCTTAAGCAGTGTGGGATGTGAAACACACTGTGGAGTACTATGCAGTCTTAAAACTATGATATGGAATGTTTATAGTCATGTAGACGTATATATTATCCAGTAGTCAAAGCAGAACAAATGGAAAATAGGATTATAGTACTATCATCACACACACAAACACACACACACACACACACACACACACATAATTGCCGGCGGATCTGTATATGAAAATATATATTTGCATAAATGTATTTAGACTTAACACTGTCAATGAATGAGACAGAGATTGCCCTCTGGATTATATCTGCAAAATGCTTTATGCTGTCAAAGGCGGTCGTCAGTCATAGACCAACAGGAAGCAAGATAGTACAGGTGTTTTCCATGTTTGTCATCCCTGCATTGAACGGCTCAAATTAAAGTACTTAATCTTAAATCACAATAATTCAGTGTGAGTTGAATTGGTATTTCTATTTCTGAAAAATAGTATAATCAAAACTGTTAAGTAAATGTACATTATTAGCTCATTTAATATAATTTCTCATAATGTTGGATCACAACATTTAATGTGCTTGAGTTAAAATTGATACCAGGGCTAACAGAAAATCATTTTCATTCTGTATTCTAGGTCTCAGGGTGGTGAACTTTTCCTTTGAACTCCTGACCTGTAAGTCTATGGTAAGATTTCAGTTAATGTATGTATAAATTTGTGGTTTTCATTTTACCTTGCTTGGTGCTATCCAGTTTTTAAAAGTCATAGAAACTGGGATAAATCACTTAATATTTTACCATAACTTGTGAAGAAACTATGGATTTTCTATCCAAATATTTATATGCTTTTGTAGATTACAGTAATACAGTTATTTGATATAGTTTTTGATAGGGCTTTAAGCAGATTTGAAAGCAGAGTACAGAAAGGTAAAGATTTAGACAACTGAAGAAAGCTCTTTGGACATGAGTGACAATTTTATATATTAGGGTTTTTGTACTGAAGTCTATTTGATGCCGATGAATAGAGGCAATGAGTTATTTAAAGTAAAACTTATTTTACCACCTGTCAAGATTTATCAGACTGGGTTTGTGTATGAAAGCTTGATGTTTGAGCTTTAGGGAGTTTAAAGTAAAGTATGTAGCATGGAGGTAAAATGTGAAAAATCAAATGTGTTCTAAGATAAACTTCAAGACTTCTATTCATTAATTTCAGTGGCTGATTAGGTTCAGTAATGTTAGGTAAAATGAGAATCTGGATTATGCTTTTGTTTGTGCTTTGGAAGTAAAGATAACTTTTAAGAGGACAATTTTCAGCTTATGCGCCCCTTACTAGTAAGCATGAGAAAGGTCAGCTTCTAATCAGTTTGTAAGAGCCATAGAGCTGGGCATGGTGGCACACACCTGATGTCCCAGCACTTGGGAGGTAGAGGCGGACAGATCTCAATTGAGTTCAAGGCCAGCCTGGTTTACATAGTGAATTTCAGGCTAGCTGGGGCTACAGAGAGATGCTGTTTCAAAATGACCAAAAAAAAAAAAATCAATCCATGTAGCATTAATTAATGCATACATTGCCCTAGAAACTCTGTATTGGGGAAAATTTTATCCTTAGTACAAAAAAATACCCATTGAGTAAAACTGCATGTTTCGACATGTCTCATTAAAATAGATGATCTATTTATTTAAAATTTGAGACTCTCATACAGCATTATTTGATGGTATTTGGAT
>NW_008351881.1:1664599-1692726 GCF_000622305.1 Nannospalax galili | reverse complement strand
TTCTCCATTGCTGTGACAAAACACTCTGACCACTACTAACTTGGGGAGGAAAGGGTTTATTCAGCTTACATCTCCCAGGTCACAGGTCATCAGGGAGCCCAGGGTAGGAACTCAGGGCAGGATCCTGGAGGCAGGAGCTGGAGCACAGGCCATGCAGGATCACTGCTTACTGGCTTGCTCCTCTGGCCCCTGCTCAGCCTGCTTTCTTATACAACACAGGCCCACCTGCCCAGAGGGTGGCACCACCCATAGTGGGCTGGGCAGGTGGGCCTGTGTTGCATAAGAAACAATCACTCAACAATCAAGAAGACACGCCACAGACATAGCCACAGGCCAGTACTATGAAAGCAACTCCCGGATTGAAGCTCCCTCAACCCAGGTGTGTCAAGTTGACACTAAAGATATCCAGCTCAGAGAGAGACCTATAGAGTCTAATTTTGTCCCCAAATATCCTTTACTGTGGATTCATCCATTGGAGTCTGGTCAACCTATCTACCATCAACAGTCCATTCTTTGAAAGTGACTGTCTCTCCCCCACCAAGAATCCATCATTTGTCAAAATTCCCTTAGGTTGGGTTGGGGTTTCTTGCCCACTTCCTCATGCCTATGCTGGGATTTTTGTCTGGTTTGAGCTTGCATCCGACTTGTGCATGCTGTCACCATGGCTGTGAGTTCATATGAGTAGCTGACCAGCTGTCTGGGAACTTGTTCCTTGCTTGCAGTTATCTATCACCTCTGGCCTTTACAATCATTCGTCCCCCTCCCCTTCCACAATGTTCTCTGAGTCTTGGGAAGAAGTTTAATACAGGGTCCTATTCAGGGACAAGCATTCTGCATCTTCTTGTTCTCTGCACATCGGTCAGCTGTGGGTTTCTGTGTTAATCGCCATAAGCTGCATAAAGAAACTTCTCTG
Source organism: Nannospalax galili (assembly GCF_000622305.1). Classification (NCBI taxonomy): domain Eukaryota; kingdom Metazoa; phylum Chordata; class Mammalia; order Rodentia; family Spalacidae; genus Nannospalax; species Nannospalax galili. The sequence continues at coordinate 1,691,813 of NW_008351881.1, read as the reverse complement.
CTGAGAGTTGAGAGATGCATTAATCTATGGGTACAACAAGTCATTAAGAGTCAGTTTAATGTGAGGATTATTTAGTAGAAAACTACTATTAGGCTCTCCCTTATGATCTTTGACTGGTCTAGTTCAGGTTCCTAATTCTCATAATGATGCCAGGTATGTGCTCCTTCCTATGAGATGGAACTTGAATCCAATTAAAGAATGGGTGACTAATCTCACAATATTTCTGCCACTGTTGCACCAGTGGGCATGTTTTGCCAGGCCAGTCTTTACTGGACTTCACAGGATTCACAGCTGTGTAATGTTAAAGAATTTTCAATTTTCCTTCTGGTAGCATGAATAGCACCTTACAGCACTATGAATACTAGCCAGTAGAGATGTGGCTCTAAAGTCACCACCAGCTTGATTTCTCTTTGTTTGTTCTATACCTCATGTAATGTAGTATCTACTTCAATAGGATCTTACCTTCAAGTCCTTGTGGGTAACAAAGAGCAGGGGAGGATGGCCAGTATTGTTTGAGGGTCTGTGGGACCAGTGATCAACAGTTTCTAGAGTGATGATGTCTAGAATGGACAATGCCCCCTGTTACAGGGTAACTCTTTTTAATCTCTTTTAATGATGTGTATATGTATACTTTAAGGAGATTCTGTAATGGAAGGAAACCATATGGCTTTTTCTCAAGGCCTTTAATGTTACTTATCCTTCCGTAGACTTCCTCTTCTGCACTGCCCTCCCATTCCCTCACCACTTAACCATTCCTGCTCTAATGCCCCCATTTCCACCTTCATATTATACACGCTCCAACCCTCCCAGGAAGCCTACCCCGACCCAATCATCATCATTTATTAGTTTCTTAACATTTCTGGATTTTCACATTTAAACTTGAATATTCAAAATTTCAAAACTAGCGTCAATCCATAAGGAATAACTTAGTCCATATTTCTTTATGGGTCTGAGTTATCACACTCAGATCAATTGTTTCCAGTTCAATCAATTTATGTGAAAATTTCATAACTTCGAGTTTCTAAGAGATGAAAAACATACCGTTGGTTGTGCATATTTACCACACCTTCATTATCCATTCATCAGCTGATGGAGATCTAGGTTGTTTTCAAATTCAGGCTATTATGAAAAGGGCAGGAATGTGTGGATGAACAGGTGGTAGACTCTGTGGTAGGGTGTAGAGTCTTTTGACTATATATGCAAGAGTAGAATGGCAGAGTCAAAGGATTAAACAAATTTGGAGCTTTTTGAGGAATTCCTTCACTGACTTCCATAGTGGCTGCACCAGTTAGCACTCCCGCCAACAGGGCCTAAATGTTCCCCTCTTTCCACACCCTCGCCACCATTTGTTGTTGCTTTTTTTTTTTCTTTTAATTTAGCCTTTCTGACTGGGTGAAATATCATCTCACAGTGGTTTTAATCTGCATTTCCCTCAGGACTAAATGTGTTGAACATTGTTTTAAGTGCCTCTCAGTCATTTGTGTCTCATTTTTAGAGAACTTCCTATTTAGCTCCTTGCCCCACTTTTTAACTGAGTTGTTTATTTTTTATGTTTAGTGTTTTTAGTTCTCTGCATATTCTGGGTACTAACCCTCCCACAGAGGTACAGCTGGTTAAGTTTATTGTCCCATTCTGCAACTAAATGTGTTGAACATTGTTTTAAGTGCCTCTCAGTCATTTGTGTCTCATTTTTAGAGAACTTCCTATTTAGCTCCTTGCCCCACTTTTTAACTGAGTTGTTTATTTTTTATGTTTAGTGTTTTTAGTTCTCTGCATATTCTGGGTACTAACCCTCCCACAGAGGTACAGCTGGTTAAGTTTATTGTCCCATTCTGCATGTTGCCTCTTCACTCGAATGATGGTGTCTTTTGATTTTCAGAAGCTTTTTGTTTCATGAGATCCCATTTGTCAATTGTGAACTTAATGCTTGTGCTATGGGAGTTTTTTTATCATTACATGGTTCCATTGTTAATTGTTGAACATTAGGCCTGCACTATAGGAGTCCTATTCAGAAAGACCTTTCCTGTGCTTTAAAGTTCCAATGCACTCTTTACTTCCTATGTCTGATTCAGAGATTTAATTCTGGGTCCTCAATTTTATTCCACTGATCAATGTGACTTTTTATGCTAGTGCCATGCTGTTTTTATTACTATAGCTCTTTAGTATAATTTGAGATCAGGAATGGTAATGCTTCCAACAATGTCTTAGGGATTGTGTAGTCTAGCCACTTCTAGGAACCCTAAGGTGTATTTCTTTTCAGTTACATCTTTTTGAAACACTCAATATAGCAGTATTAGAAATGATGCTGTATAGAACAAAGAGATAGTTCTCAAACTTCCAAAGAGATTACGATAATTATGGGAGAAATTGTGATGCATTATTTCTCCAAATAGTACGTGCATATGCACATACATATCACAATCACATACACTTACATATTCATAATACAAACACAATAGATTTTTTTAAAAGATAACCCTTCAGGCTGAATTTGTCATGTGTGTGTATGTGTGTGTGTGTGTGTGTGTGTGTGTGTGTGTGATTTATTTATCTTGGCATTTTTGCTTCAGACTTATTTGCCTTTTATACTTTAAATAATTTTGTGGTTTTTAATATTTTTATTGAGAATTGCTTATGTGCATCTAATGTGATAACCAAATAGAACTTCCATTCCTTCCCCTCTAGTATCCCCCCTGTATACTCTCCACCACCTTTCATTCCCAGCTTCATATGCTCACTTAAAAAAGAGCCCAGAGAGTTCACTTAGTGCTGCCTGTGCATGAATATAGGACCATCTGCTGGAACATGGGCAGCTATTCAGGGGCTGCATCCCTGCCCCAGCAACAATCAGTCGTCATTCGTTTCTTAGGTGGGGTGGGACTGCTTGAGCTACTCACTGGTCTGTGATTTTGGCTGTCTTGATCTTGTGGGTGTCTTGTGCATGCAGTCACAGCTGCTGTGTGTTCATGTGTGCAATGTCTGGCAAATACTATTTTACTGCAGATGTCCACAATCTCTACCATTCTGCTTCCTGCTCTTCTGTGAAGATCTCTGAGACTTGGGGCAATGAATTGGATATTGAAGCCCCGTTTAGAGTTGATCTCTCCACAGTTTTATTTTCTACACACTGACCAGTTGTGGATCTCTGTATCGATTGCCATTGGCTTCAAGGATAATCTTTTCTGAGGAGCTCCAGAGAGGGGATAATGGGAGACAAATATTTCCAAGAAGGAAATGGGGACAACTGGGGTTACTTCAATAGAGGACGAAGGGTTATACTGCAGAGAGAGAAGAGATAAGCAATGCTCAGATTGTGTGACAAATCAGAGGAAAATATAGTCTTTCAAAATTATACTGAAAAATGCACATACTACACACATGTGTGTGCATGTGTTCATATATACATACATTCATATACATTTACATGAGTACATGTGTAGAGTTGAAAGCTATGTAACAAGAAACAGTGCCAGTTAGGAGAAATCGCCCTTTGAGATTTGGTCAGGGTAGTCCCAGACACTCCCAGAATAACACAGGCTATTGTCACAGCCTTTGATTCCTCCCAGAACTTGAAGGGAAGGCCCTATTGGTGAAGATGTGTCATACTTTAGACACAGGACTTAGAGCAATGGAGCTACAAATGACCTGGACACCCCCTCCCTTAAAACTAACTCAAATTATCAGAGACTACTATGCAAGCTGCTAAGGGAGAAAATTAATTACTGATTTAATCCAATTGTAAAGTATAATAACCACAACAATGACTGGCTCAGAAAACTGTCTCTATTTTGCTGTATTGGTACCTTACTGTTTCTCTTGGTGCAGTACTGGCATTTTATCTTAGGGGTAATCAACAGCTATCTAATTGGACCTAAAACCTGCTCAATGGGAGATACATCATGTGTGGTATTGTGAACATAATCAAATACACATGGCTTGGAAAGGTCATAGATGCTAGGAAAACCCTGCATCTGTCACATTCCTAGACAAATGTAATTTCTTACTCATGCTAAATATGTATACTTATATTTACAGACATATTTACAAGTATACCTCTCTCCATTCATCAGAGACTTCTTTTTGCATCAGATGGACGCTATTACAGAGTTCTATAATTGGTCACACATGGAGACCAGTGTCTGTGGGATGCCCAAATCTATGTAACATATCTACAATGCAACTTCTACACTTAAGGCTCATGGAACATAATGGAACATGAGGTAGAGAAAATGTTAATGTATCTCTTAATTCTCACCAGCAAAGCTTCCACATGCAACAACTGGAGATTAACACAGAAAGTCACAACCACCCAAAATATACAGACTGAGACTTCAGAATGCATTTCCCTGGATAGGATTCCTATGGTAAGCCTCACCCACGCAGGGCTCAGGGACCATTGTGGAAGAGAGGTGGATAGATTGTAGAGCCAGGGCAGGTGGATGACCACAAGAAAACAGTTTTCCAGGTTTCTGGGGACTTGTTCATATGATCTCACAGCAATGATGACAGCAAATTCAAACCAGACAAAAACCCACCATAGAAGTTGGGAAATGGCTTAGAGGCCCCAACCTTAGCCAAGGAGCTATCGGCAGCTGATCACTGCTGGGTGAGGGGAGTTTGTCTTCTTTAATGGAGTGACACTAGATAGACTGACCAGACTCCAGTGAATCAACCCAAACCAAAAGACTTCTGGGGACACAAACTTAACTTAATAGGCCTTAAAATTTATGATGATGCATGAACCATTGGGGTGCTCCTGGGGAATGCAGATGGGGAGGTCTAAATATGATTAAGATGTATTGTACAAATGGCACAAAAATTCCAAAACAAGGTAAAGAAAGGAATATTCTCTGATGAGAGTTGAGAGCTTTACTAATATATAGGTATTAATATAAAGGTATAAAGATAAATCTTAGAGATCAGTTTAAATATATATGTATATACATATGTGTATATATATATGATATTTAGCAGAATAAATAGAATTAAGTTCTCTCCTAGGGTTTATGACCTAGCCAGACATCGGTTTCTTGTCTAGTTAATAGCATCCTATGGCTTTAAGTAAAGCCAGACAGCTGTTGGTTGTTCCCATAACATTCAAGCCATTATTATACCAGTGTGCATATCTTGCCAGGTCAGTCACTATTGTATCTCACAGGGTTCACATCTAGGTAAGATTGTTGATGATATAATAGTGTAAATAGAGTCTTCCAGCACTAGGAAAGCTAGATAATAAGGATGAAAATTCTAGGCTGGCACGCACTTGATTTCTTCATGCCCTATGATTCAAGTATGTAGTTTCTTCAGCAAGTGTTAACATTACATTCTGGAGAAAACTGAAAACAATTGCAATAGATTGTAATGCTCATGGTAGGGGGGTGGCCTATGGTATCCCACTGACCAACAACTTGAAAATCAGTAAACTATGCTTGGCCCTGGGATTTCTATTTGACAGACTACAGCATGTAAAAGAGGCTTTGCCCCCCATTGTATGGCAACTCAATTTAAAGTACATTTCTATATGTATATGTAATATTTTGTAAAGCTGCTATAGTGGTAGGTTTCCATAAGGCACTTTCTAAGGCCTTTAAAATTAGTTATCCCTCCCATGTCCCCTCTTCTCCCTCAGCCTCCCATTCTGCACCTTGTTTTCCCTTTCATACCAACTGCAGTCTATCACCACTTCCTTTGGGGTCACCTCCACCCCTATAACCCTTTTCTAGTTTCCAAACATTTATGGGCACTCCAATTTAAACATGCATATCTAAAGTTTCAAGCAGAGCACCCACATGAGAGAGAGAACATGCAGCATTTGTTTTTGTGAGTCTGGGTTACCTCCCTCAGAAAGATTACTTCCAGGTCTATCCATTCACCTCTGAATTTTATAATTTCATGTTTCTTCACAGCAGAATAATATTCCTTTGTGTCAATGTACCATGTTTTCTTTCTCTATCCATTGATTGGAACCTGACTTGTTTCTGACTGCTGTGTGAATGTAGCAATGAGTGTGGATGAGCAAGTCCACAAAAGACTGAGAGATGTTTTTCAAAATGCTCCCCGCTCTGAACTATCAGAGAAATGGAAATTATAACTTCTTTGGGATATTATCTTGGCCCAGTCAGAAAGACTAAGATTAAGAAAAAAGGCCAAAAATGACCATACATGTTGGTATGGATGTGGGGAAAAGGGAACTCTTATTTTCCAAAGGTGAGAGCACAAAGTGATACAGCCACTGTGAAGTCAGTGTGGAAGCTCCTCACAAAACGGTAAATAGATCTACCACTCTGGGCATTCTCTTAACTCAATATTTTGAAAGCAATGAACACATTTTAAAAATTATTTGACTTGAATATTTTAAGTATGCTCAATATTCTGAGGAATTCATAAATCTGTATCATATTGTTTGCCTAATAGTATGTGAATGGAAATAGATTAGCATAATTCATTTACGTAAAGACCAGTAATTTAGTGCTGAATTTTTATTTAAGGCTTGTGGCTACATAACTAATTGAAGTGTGTAAACCTAAGAGCTGGGCAGTGCATAAACACATGCATTAACTTAACAAAACACTGCTAATTACTAATCTTCATAGGTACAAGAAGTAAATAGATTTACATAGCTTCAGATTTACATATTAATTTTATATTTAAAACATGAAGATTTATATACAGCAATTACTGTGTTCAGTAAATATGCTTATTCAATTTTCCATGCTAAGCACTATAGTGTGTCACATACCTACTTTGTAACTGATAGGAAGGATGGGATCAAAATCAGTATAATTTCTTTATTATAATTTGGAATCATTTTTGCAGCAATCTGCAATAGGCTCCACTGTCTTCTTATTCATGCTGTTTGAATTGCATGTGATTTTCTTAAGAAGTAAATTTTTTTATTTAAAAGCATTTATTTTGAGATATGTAATGAAACAGTGAAATCAAATAATTATTGTTATTGGTATTATTCATTGTTTTATTATGCACATATTGCATTTAGACAGCTTCTTTTGCATGGATGAACCCTCAATATAATTCATGCCATTATTTCAGTTCTCAATGCAATAGAAGTTCAACAGAACACCGGATAATATATCTTTTATTGATCGTTATAATTCAAATATTCATCTTGCCAAAATATTTAATAAGAAAATTTTGAGGATTATAGATCATCCTCCTTGAAAACAAAGAAAGACATATTTAACTTAATGTAATAAATTTATATATTCTTTAACTTTTAAAAAAACTGAGAATTTCATACATGCATATAAGGTGTTTTGATCAAATCCATGCCCACTCCCTCCCCTCCAACACCTCCCATATCTCCCCATCACTTTTTTTTCTGAAAACTTCGTATCTCTTTCTTTCTTTTTTTCTTTACTAATACACTGGGTGAATCCTTTCTTTCTTTCTTTCTTTCTTTCTTTCTTTCTTTCTTTCTTTCCTTCTTTCTTTCTTCTTTTTTACGGTTTTCTTGCTACTCTAACATTCCCCTCCTCTGAAGAGGTAACCCTAAAATCTTTTAGAGATTGCAAAAGAGCTCCCAAATACTTTTGACATTTTTGACCTTTAGAACAGAGTATGTTGCTAAGAAGCCTAAGAACATTTTGACTTTTAGCCAAGGAACTGGCTGCTTTTCTTTGGGGTTTTTTTTTTTTTTTTTTTTTTTTTTTTACCATAAATGCCTAGCCAATTCTTACATCTTATTCTTACCACACCATCCTCTGAGGGGGTTACCAAAATTGCCAATAGGGAATCCGGATGGAGACCATTCTGGCTTATTCCATGCTGAACAAGTATGCAGGGTGAGGCAATTGGGGTATCCCTTCAGTAGGTCTATCTAAAAGATTCCAAAATTGCATAACTCTTATCTGTAGGGAGAGAAGAAGGTCCTTGACTCGTGAATAGGGAATGTGAGGGAGAAGTAAATGCAGGAGTTTACTTGCATTTACAAGTTTACAAGAGTTTACTTGCATTACCAGTTCTAGATAGGGAACCAGAAAAAGAAGAAGAGGGAAAATTTCAAATGTTCATATCAGAGTCCATTGGGATTTCTTGATGAGAGCTTCCAAAAGCATCCCTCCATTGGTTTCCTCCTCATTTTTCTTTTGTCTGCCAAGGCTGGACTCAAGAGTGAAGGACTCAGGATTTGTTTTCAGGCACTTTGCTAGCTGTTGGAGTGGCTAGAATCAGTGTCAGTTCCCTCTCAAAGGCCTCTAGATAGCCATCATTTTAGAACAATAGTGGATTATCTCCCTTAGCTACAGGTGGGCACAACAGTATTGCAAAAGAATATTTGAAGGCTTACATCTGAGCAGCACTTTCACTTAGAAACAAAATAATCAATGAGAAATAATTATCTAAATAATATTTTATATGAACTAAAGCCTAATGTCTGGGAAGTATAATCCTTTGAACTCTTAAAGAAACATACTGATCACATTACTCTTTGGTTATACTTTCCTTTGGGTACTTAAGACCATAGAGTTGTCCCAAATAAACCAATTTATTTTTACTCTTCAGGTAGATGGAGGATCTGTTCCTCAGGGGTCACATGGGCTTGGTAGGAGCCCTTGGCTCCTTTCTTTTACCAGTTCCATCTATGTGAAGATAAGTCAAAGGTCCTGCTTGATTGTGCTGGCTTCATTTGGAAGCATGGAAGAGATATTTCTTCTGAGTTGCCCCTTTTCTTTGTAGACTGGACACTGGTTCAAGGCATCTGGTGGGGTCTCCATGGCCTCCTTGAACAGGAGGACAGGTAATTCACAACAGTTACAGTTGATTTTGAAAAATGCTCATAGTCCCCTAGAACTTAGTCTACCTTGAAGGGCAAGGAGCAAAAGCTGTCCTTTAAGTCCCTCTGAGCAGATTAGTATAGGCCTCAAAGTATGGCTGTTAAACATCCAAGATGTTAGTTTCACTAGTCTGGTACTTTTAATTACCATGTGCTATGTAGATAAAGCTTGGGCAAAATCCAAACGCTCTCAGATAAACCTTGATGAGACATTTTGTTCCTTATATTAGTTGACTAAAATATGAGTTCAGAAATTTTAAGATTATATGTATATTATTTTTGTCTCATCCTTTAACATAGCAAACCTACACAGACCTTCATCACTTGCTTAGGTTTTCTGAGTTTTTTTTTCTATTTTGGAAAATATCTCCATTTCCATATCTTTTAACAGCTTTTACATTCTCATTTTCTTTTTAATAATTATGAGACATAATAACATTAACAAATAAATTTTCCATCTGTTGTGAGAATTCTTCTCCTGAGAATACTAAGCAATGCTTATCTTCTTTTAAGATTTTAGTGTCAGACCAATGTTTGATTAAAGTTTTCCTGGGGAACCAATGAATTTACTGAGCTTACTTACAGATATCACTGAGGGATTGCGGAGGTGTATGAGTGACCTGGGGATATGCACACTGGAAAGTCTTTACCCAGCATGGATCAAGCCTTCTCTTCTTAGCCTTCCCCAGACTTTAGTCCTCCCCAAATCCAGAAGACCATGTGTGATTAAGGCCAAATTACATACAGTTAGCTGGGAAGAGTGGCTGGTTACTCTGCTGAGGCTCCACTGACCTTGATATCCCCTCCTTTAATGAAGGAGCACAACCGTCAACAAGCCCAATTGTGACAATGTTTAGCAAGCTGGCACAGCTGAAGTCCTAATGATGGTAGTTATTTCACACCGAAGAGATTGCTGTACAGCATCATCTTATTAAAAGAACACAGAATATAAAAGGATTTAGTGCTAAGATCCACAAATGAGGGAGAACAGTTGAGGGGCATGTAGGTTGCTTCCATAGCTTAGCTACTATGAAAACAGCAAAAACACACAGAATTTGCAAGTGTCTCTACAATAGGATGAATCTTTTGAGTGTATGCCAAGGAGTGGTATAACTGGGTCATATGGTAGGTTCAATTTTAGTTTTTTAAGAGTTCTCCACACTGTTTTCCATAGAGGCTGCACGAGTTTGCAATCCCTCCAGCAGTGAATGAGCATTCTTCTTTCTTCATATCCTCACCAGCATTTTGTGTCTTTGGTTCTCTTGATCTTAGCCAGTCAACTTGGGGTAAGGTGAAAACTTACGGTGGTTTTAATTTGCATTTCCCTAATAACTAATGATGTTGTACACATTTTAAGTTGTTTCTTAGCCATCTTTATTTCTTCCTTTGAGAACTCTCTGTTTAGATCTTTAGTCCATCTTATAAGTGGGTCATTTGGTTTCTTTGTTCTTTGTTTTTTGAAGCTTTTATATATCCTGGATATTAAACCTCTGTCAGACATGTCACTGGTGAAGATATTTTCTCACTCTGTGGGTTTTCTCTTCACTTTTTTGATTGTTTCTTTTGCTGTACAGAAGCTTTTTAGTTTAATGAGGTCCCACTTGTTGATTGCCTACCTTAATTCCTGAGCAACTTCTGTCAGATTTAGAAAATCCTTTCCTACACCTATATATTGTACATTACTGCCAATATTTTCTTCTAATCGTTTCTGGGTTTCCAGTTTCACATTGAGGTCTTTGATCCATTTGGAGTTGACTTTTGTGCAAGGTGAAACATAAGGATCTGGTTTCATTCTTCTACAGGTGGAGATCCAGTTTGCCAACACCATTTGTTGAAGATACTCTTTTCTCAATTTTGTGTTCTTGGAAACGTTCTCAATTATCAGGTGGCTGAAATTGCATGCACTCAGGTTTGGGTTTTCAGTGATGTTCCATTGATGTATGTGTCTATTTTTGTGTCATTGCCATGTTTTTATGACTATATCTCTGTAGTATAACCTGAGATCTGGTATAGTAATTCCCCCAGTGTTGCTCTTTGTGCTCATGGTTGCTTTTGCTATCCAGGGTCTTTTGTGCATCCATCCAAATTTATGGATTTTTTTTCTAATTCTATGAAGTATGTCATGGGGATTTTGGTTGGAATTGCATTGATTCTATATATTAATAGCTTTTGGTAGGATGGTCATTTTCATCATATTAATTCTTCTTATCCATGATCATGGGAGGTCCTTCCATCTTCTGGTGTCTTCCTCAATCTCTTTAACAACTTAAAATTTTCATTGTGGAGATCTTTGGTGTCTTTGGTCAGGTTTATTCCAATAATTTTTTTGAAGCTATTGTGAATGGGAGCATTTCCCTGTACTCTTCTCCAATTGCTTGTGATTAGTATATAGAAAGGCTACTGATTTTTGTAGATTGATTTTGTAACCTGCCACTATACTGAAAGTGTTGATCAGTTCCAGGAGTTTTCTGGTGGGATTTTTAGGATCTCTTAGGTATAGTATCATATTGGCTGCAAAAAGGGATACTTTGACCTCTTCTTTTCCAATTAGTACTACTTTAATTTCATTCTTTTGTCTTATTGCTCTAGTAAGAGTTTCAAGCACTACGTTGAAAAGGAGTGGAGATAGTGGATATCCTTGTCTGGTTCCAATTTTAATATGAATGCTTCCAGTTTTTCTCCATTTAGAATGATGTTTGCTGTGGGTTTGTTGTATATAGCTTTAATTATGCTGAGGTATGTTCCCTCTTGTCCAATTCCCTTTAGAACTTTTATCATGAATGCGTGTTGAATTATGTCAAAGACTTTTTCTGTATCTGTTGGATGACAATGTGGTTTTTGTCTCTGAGTCCATTTATATGACCTTTGGAGTTTATTGACTTGCATATATTGAACCATTCCTGAATTTCTGGACTAAAGCCTACTTGATCATGGTGAATGATCTTTTTGATTTACATCTGTATGTGGTTTGTAAGAATTCTGTTGAGAATTTTTGCATCTATGTTCATTAAGGATATGGGGCTATAGCTTTCTTTTTTGGTTGTATCTTTACCTGGTTTGGGTATTAGAGTGATGATGGCTTCATAAAAGGAGTTTGGGAGTTCTCCTGTTTCTATCATTTTGAATAATTTAAGAAGTATTGGTTGGAGGTTGTCTCTAAATGTCTGGTAGAATTCTGCTGTAAATCCATCTGGGCCTGGGCATGTTTTAGTCTATAATCTTTGTTTTATTGTTTCGATTTCCTTATATTTTATAGGTCTGTTTAAGCTGTTGATCTCTTCTTGGTTTATCTTTGGTGGTTCCCATGAGTTTAGATTATCCATCCATTTCTTTTAGATTTTCAAATTTAGTAGGGTATAGGTTTTTAAAATATTTCCTTATAAAGATCTGGATCTTTTGGGTATCGTGATTATTTCCCCTTTCGTTTCTGATTTTGTCGATTTGGATTTGCTCTTTCTTTTTATTTTGGTTAAATGGGCTAAAAATCTGTCTATCTCATTTAGCATTTCAAAGAACCAGCTCTTAGATCATTGATTCTTTGTATTGTTTTCTTTGTTTCTATTTCATTGATTTCTGATTTGATTTTTGTTATTTCTTCTCTTCTACTGGGTTTAGGTTTGATTTGTTCTTGCCTTTCCATAGTCATGAGTTGCAGTGTTATATCATTTATTTGGACTCTTTCTGATTTTTTAATGTAGGCACTTAGAGGTATAAACTTCCCTCTTAGGACTGTTTTTAAAGTGTCCCAGAGGTTGTGTTGTGTTGTACTGTCCTTTTCATTGAATTCCAGGAATTCTTTTATTTCTTTCTTAATTTTTCCTTTGACCCACTCATGGTTTAGGAGTGTGTTGTTCAAGCGCCATGAATTTGTGTAATGACTAAAGCTTCTTCCAGTGTTGATTTTGAGCTTTATTTCATTGTGGTCCCATAGAATGCATGAAACTATTTCAATATTTTTGTATTTATTGAGGTTTGTTTTGTGCCCCAGTATGTGGTCAATTTTTGAAAAAGTTCCATGGCGTGATGAGTAGAAAGTATATTCTTTGGTCCTTGGGTGGAATATTCAAAAGATGTCTGTTAGGTCTGTTTGATGTATGGTATCATTTAATTCTGACATCTCTCTGTTTATTCTTTGCCCAGTTGACCTGTCTAATGGGGACAGTGGGGTGTTGAAGTCCCCTACTGAGTTGGGGTTAATCTGTGTCTTAAAGTCCTGAAGTGTTGTTTTTATGAATTTGGGTGCACCATAGTTTGGTGTGTATATGTTCAGGATTGCAATATCTTCTTGGATAATTCTTCCTTTGGTCAGAATGAAGTGACCCTCCTTATCTCTTCTGATTAGTTTTACTTTGAAGTCTATTTTGTCAGATATTAGAATTGCAACCCCTGCTTGTTTCTTAGTGCCATTTGCTTGGAATATTCTTTTCCATCATTTCACTTTAAGGTAGTGCCTGTCCTTGAAGGTGAGATGGGTTTCTTGTAGACAGCAAAAAGGTGGATTTTGTTTCTTATTCCATTCACTTAGCCTGTATCTTTTGACTGGGAAGTTTAGTACTTTCATATTTAAAGTTATTATTGAAAGACGTGTATTGATTGCCATCATTTTGATTGGTGTTTGTGTTCTTTGTATAATTTTGGTTTCCTCAATTATGCCTTTATTTATTTTCTTTCATTGCCCCTGGGGTATAGTTGTTTCTTTCTCTGCTCTCCATATTGCTTCAAGTATTCTTTGAAGGGCTGGTTTCATGGACATGTATTCTTTCAGGTCATTCATGTCATGGAATTTTTTTTCTTTCCCCATCAGTTATAATAGTCATTTTTGCTGAGTAGCATATTCTGGACTGCCATCTATTGTCATTTAGAACTGGAAATACCTTGGTCCAGAACCCTCTGGATTTCATAGTTTGCATTGATATGTCAGCTGCAATTCAGATGGGCTTTGCTTTGTATGTGATTTGTTTTTCTTTTGCTGCTTTCAGTATTCTCTCTTTGTTTGGTACATTTAGTATTTTTACTATGATATGTCATGGGGAGGTTCTTTTCTGAGTCTGTCTATTTGGTGTTCTATGTGCTTCTTCTATTTGTATGGGGATGTTTTTCTTTAATTTTGAGAAATTCTCTTCTACAAGCCTGCCTAAGATCTGGTCAATAATATTAAGCTGAAATTCTTCTCCTTCCTCGATTCCTGTGATCTGTAGATTTGGTCTTTCCATGGCATTCCACATCTCTTTCATATTCCATTCCTGTGTTTTTTAAAGCTTTTTGTATTCTTTGCTTGAGTAGTCCCATTATTCAATTTTATCCTCTATTTTATTATTCTAGCCGTGAAGCTTTCCCCTGTTATTTCAAGATGACTTATTGAATTTTTCACAGCCTTCTTCATTTCTATCTGAGTTTTCTTCAATGTTTCTATCTCTTTTGTGAATTCATTTAGAATATTATCCCTATCTTCTGTTAGTTCTTTAAACTCACTGAATATTTTGATCATGTATATGATTGTTCTTTTAAATTCTGTATCCTGGCTTATCTCTAGGGGGTTCTCCTTGTATAACTCTTCTATGGGACTGGTTGAATTTGGTGGGGATATAGTGTTTTGGCTTTCCATTTTATTATTCTTTCATTGTGATTTTGACATGTGAATTTCTTTTGTTTGTGATTAAGTTGAAAATTAAGTTGAAGTTTGCTTCTGTTTGTATTATTGGTGTGCCTTGGTCCTTTTCTTATGGGTTATGTAAAGCTGGTTTTTCCAGATTTCAGGTTCTCTCAGGTTTTATTTTGGAGGGAACTGATAGCTTCAGATCAGCTCCTCAGGAGCTCCTACAGAAATCCAAGTCAGTTTCCAGTCAGGTACACTCAGTCTTCCTTCTAAGGTCTGAACCCCTACTAGCGGGAACTCAGGGCAAAATTTGTTAAGTTCCCTAAGCGGGGGGTGGCAATTTAGGGACTGTCAGGTGGTCCCCTGAGTTCTCAGCCCCTATGCCAGAGGGAGGCAGGAACAGGCACTCTGGTGGTCTGCCTTATTTATTTTTTTTAAGCATATGAGTGTATTTCCTACATGTGTAAGTGCACTCATGTCATTCCTAAGGAGTTCAGAAGAGTTCATTGAAACTCCTTGAAATCAGAGTTATAGACTGCTTTTAGCTGCCTTGTGGGTGCTGGGAATCAAACTCAGGTGCTCTGCCATAACAGTCAGTGTTCTTAACTGCCAAGTCATTCTCCAGCCTCCTAAAGTAATAAATTTAGATATTTGAAGAGAGTGGTATTTGTATTAGAATTTTACTGATTTTTTAAATTCTGTCATTTTTAAAGATTATGAAATACAGAGTACAGGAATTCCAGTCTAATTAGGGGCTTTCACTCTTGTCAAATGACCAATCAGTAAGCAAACGTTGAATGCAAGTAGAACAAAGGCGAGGCAGCCAGCACTGCTGTGAAGGTTGCCTTAACATTTCAGCAGCATCTCCCTTCCTGATCCTGTACCAGCCATGCCAGTAGGCTAAGCAGTGAGTTTATCAGAAGTGATTCACAGGAAGCAGAACATAGGCTGCAAGAGTAAACGTTATAGATTTGTTTCATGAATTCCTGAAACTAAATGATACTTAAAAAGAAAAAAAAAATGCTATTAAGAAACAGAACCTACTTCCAGGAAATAAATATCAGTTAAATATAGTTTAGATAATTTTCACAGGAATAACAAGACATTGAGAAAAAAATCTGCAAATACATAGAAAAAATTCTGCAAAAGAAAATAGTGGATACTAAAACAACTGTGAACGTGTTTGATAACTTAATATGCACAAATTATAAAAGTATGGAAGTTTTAGTAATATGAATAAAATTGGAATCGGAGAACATAAATGTTGAATGCAAAAGTACTCTGCTCTAATTACTGTTCAGTGGTATATTAGTCACATTGAATTATTAAAATGTAGTGTCACTAGGGCTTATTTTTCCATGAAAAGTAGAAATACTTTTCATGCTCTGCCACAATATTTGAAAATTACAGAAGCTTCCTAAAAGACATAAAATTGAACGAGGTTTTACCCTTTAAAAAAGACCTCCATTTCCGAAAATTGTCTGTTGGAAAATTGTGTATAAACTAGAAAGAAGTTTATTGTGTTCCCATATTGGGTATGGTGGGTACATATGAAATCTAGCACGCCAGAGGCTGACGTAGAAATGGCTGTGTCAGGCCAGCCTGGGAAACTGAGGGAGTTCTAGTCCATCTTGTGCTACATAGCAAGATTTTTTTTTTCCTGTTGCTAAGTCAAATACATCCCCTTTCCACCCTTGAAGCTGCCCCATTAGTGAATATTTGTTACAAAGCATTTTTTTTCTGTGCTGGGAAAACAGCTAAGGTTTGATACTAGAACAGCCAAGGTCTATATCTTTACTGATTTTAAAAACTATTGAGAGAAAATACCTAACACTTTAAACAAACAAATGCACAAAATCAACCTGAATTTTGATGGAGGTTGTGAATATATATTCTAAGTG
The DNA here is from genome assembly GCF_000622305.1 of Nannospalax galili. Taxonomy (NCBI): domain Eukaryota; kingdom Metazoa; phylum Chordata; class Mammalia; order Rodentia; family Spalacidae; genus Nannospalax; species Nannospalax galili. The sequence goes on along the minus strand of NW_008351881.1, from coordinate 1,675,525 downwards.
TCGCACAACTGGGCCAGGTTCCTTCACTTCAGGAAAGGCCTCTGAGGAGGTGCTTGAATCAGTATTTACAGCCAGTGGAGCTCATTAGTGGAAATGAGGAGGCTCAGGCATAAAGATCTCCAGGCACTGAGAAGAGGGGGACTTTGTGTGCTCAAGGAAGGAAAAGAAAATCAAAGAAGCCGAGGAAGAGTGTGTAAAAAGAGATGTGCTTGGGGTGATGCTCACCTTTGCTGGGCCTCGGGACACACCACTCAGCAGAGGGCCCTTGGCACACTAAGTGTTTCAGCTGAAGGGACTTGGAAAGGAACGTGTGGAGGACAGAGGTTCTGGCCTTTCCATGACACAGAGCCCTCCAGAGACAGACCCCGCCCCCTCACCAGAACACAGAATCATGTTTATCTGGGACAAAGAAAGCCAGAGAATCTGCCACAGAAAATTTTTGAAGCATTGACCTTGCTCACCTGCTTAGAGTCACTAGTTTCCCTCCCACCTGTGTCCTGTGACTGGCTCCCATGCTCTTACAGTTCATGGGCATTGACAGACCAATGCTCAGGTTTAACTGTTTCTTTACATTTTTATTCCCTCCACCCAAAGACTGGCATTTAATGCAAAATTCAATCTGCTTGTCTGGTTCCTCTAGTGTTAATTCATCTTTTGTTACACAGAAGCCAATGAGAAACTCTGAAAGGCAGAAGGAAACATTACTCTTCCTTTTGTACATCTTGTAAGCCATGATCGGTGTATTGATTGAATTGTAAATGTCATAAGGCACAATGGTGCCTTTATCCAAAAGAATGCAATATTATTTTATTTACATTTTAAGGTATTACAAAGAGAATGAAGTGATGGGAGTTAAGACTAGAAGTAGGGTGGTCCTTGGATCGGGACAGTTGTCTGCTGGTCCAGAATGGGGACACAGAGATGAATTCACAATCCGTATTGGTCAAAGAAGGAAAAAGACTTACTAATTGCCAAGATAAAGGAAGGGAGAAAGAGAAGGCATGTGTGTGACTTTGGGCCTGAACACTTGGCTGTCTGGCTAGCAGACGCATACATAGTTTTGTGATGGAGCTGGAAAGTAGGTTTAATAAGAGAATCGGAAAATCCATTTAGGATTTAAAAATATTTTCATTGGTTTGAGAATTTCACAAGTTTATTTTGATCACATTTGGCCCACCTTCCCTCTCTCCACCTGAATCACACCCCGCACCAGACTTCATGACCTCTATTACTACTTGTCTTTCTTAAACAATCTTTTAAGGTATATCATATTTTCCATGTGCTCTTGGAAGTGTGTCTGTCCATCAGCATCTGGTCAACTGAGTGGCAAAGCCGTAGGGAAAACTGACTCTCCCTCTCCCAGCAGCTATCATTTGCCAGTGGATCCACACCTAGAGTTGGGGTTTCCTGCCACCTCCTCCATCCCCTGCTGGGATGTTGCCTGACTTGGGTTTGCACAGGTATTGTGCATGCTGTCATAAGTGCTGTGGTGTCCAGACAACGCAATTTCCTTGTATTCATCTACTGCTCTGGCTCTTACAATTTTTCTGTCCCCTCTTCTGTACTTAAGTTTTTTTAAAAAGATATTTCTTACATCTCTCTGGTCATGGTATGATTCTCAGTTCTTCTACAGATGAACAGTAGATTAGGATTAGATATAAGGATTTGACCATGGATATTCACAGAATTCCTTAAGGCTTAAGGCAAATGACCTGGAAGAGCTCTCTGTTGTGTCTAACTGCCCTATTTGAGTGCTTATAGTAGTGAATATCAATCTAACTTATAAAGATAAATGACAACTACTGGAATTTCAGTATTCAAAAGAAAAGATCAGCGTTAAATATTTCTATTTAGTACAACAGATGTCAGCCACTCTAGGGTTTTTAAAACTCTCTTTAGTGAAGTCTGGGGTATCTGAAGTGCCATCCTCACTTCAGAAAAATTAGAAACTGGGACAAGTTCATTTCAGCAAGCAAAGAATGTGAAACTTGGGTTTGGAGAGATAGCTCAGTGCTTAAGAACACCGGATGCTCTTGCAGAGGACCTGGATTCCAGTTCCCACCACCCAGATAGCAACTAAAAACCTCCCTAACTCCCATCTTCTGACTTCAGCATTAAAAACCTGTGGTGCACTTAAATATATGCAGGCAAAGCACTCATACAAATCACAAAAAAACTTAAAAATTAAAAAACAAACCTGAAATTCGAGCACAAGTTCCTGCACCCCACTACAGACAATGGGAGAGAGAACTGGAGGTAAAGTTCACTGCACTGGGCAGAAACTGAAATCACTCCACCAACTGTCATAGTCTCTGCCTTCTTTGTGAAAATGATACCTCTCCACTTGCAGGACTCTGACAGTGGAGAAATGGAAACAGTGTTCTCTGTAATTGGTTAACTTTTTAAAAGCAACTTCTCCACAGAAGCATCTGCTTCTCAGAAGAAGGTAAAAGCATGAAAACCCTAAGCTTTTTTACTCTTCCCTCTCTTGTCCTCTCTGAGGTGGGCAGCTGATAGCCATGTGGCTGGCTTTGTAAACCCCTTGCTTTCTGTCCAGTTCTACTTATTTAAGAGCACATTTGTGTCATTGTTTCTATCCCTATGCAGTACCAAGTTCTTCACATTTTTTATACAACTAACCAAAAAAAAAATTGGTCTTTAAAATGCCTCCCATGAAATCCATGCCATCTTTTTCCTGTCAGATGTTTTAGTGTTACAGAATGCGGTCAGCTGAATGCTCAGTGAAAGCGATGTGTGGCAGCTCTTGCACATCTGCATTCTTCCCAAGCATCTTCTAACTGCAATGTCCAGATCCACGTGCACATCCAGCCATAGAGAAATAACACAGACATGCGTGATATATACTTGGTGTTTGATGCAAGCTCTTCTTTGTTCAGGATAAACATATGTGTCCGTTACAGGAGTGTTTCAATATTATAAAAGAAAGAAAAACCAGACCTCCAGCTCTGAGCTTTTATTGGTTATTCCGATTGAATGTTTAGTCATTGATCAAATAAGTAACCAACATTTGCTGATTTCAAAACTAATGCTACATTTTATGATCACATAGACTGAGTTTATTCTGATACATATTATTGCAAGATGCAAACGTATTGTCTTTAACACAGATCCATGTAGGATATGCACTCATTTCAACTCTTCCCTCTATTACAATCTTGTGAGTTACAAGGAAACATGATACTGCTGGGAACACCTTTTTTATCTTGCAATAAATTCAAGAGTAAAATTCTTTCCCTTTATCTTGATAGTCACAGAGAGAAATGTATTTTGTATTCAAAGGGTTTTATGTTTTGTTCTGGTAGATAAATACATTTTAGGTAAATGGAAGCCTCTGTTATCTGCAGAAGGCAACTGAGCCATATCTTAGCAGATAAGCCCAATATCAGCAGAAAGAATGATGAAGGAAGTTAAAAGGCTCAGACCTTCTGATGAGTGTGCCCACTTCACTTGGTGGGTGGCCTGCGTGGTCAGTTCTCTGTTCTATCTAAAGAGGTGCTGGAATGGTGCAATGGTGAAGAGAAGCTAAGACATGTAAAGACCCTTTGTTGTTATCCTCAGATAGGCAGCAACTTTTAAGCATTTCAGTAATCACTGTTCTGTTGACAAGTCATTATGCTGAACATTTTCATGAGGTAAGGAAGTGGAGTATGTATTTGAGTGTGTTGAGTGTGTGCGTGAGGGATATAGAGAAGTCTCTGGAACAAATCTTGAACCCTCTGGTTGTCTGTTATTTGGAGATCATACGTTTCTTCTAGAATTGTGGCAGCAACTTTTAAGCATTTCAGTAATCACTGTTCTGTTGACAAGTCATTATGCTGAACATTTTCATGAGGTAAGGAAGTGGAGTATGTATTTGAGTGTGTTGAGTGTGTGCGTGAGGGATATAGAGAAGTCTCTGGAACAAATCTTGAACCCTCTGGTTGTCTGTTATTTGGAGATCATACGTTTCTTCTAGAATTGTAGATTTTTAATTGTGGGGTTGTTTTTTTTTTTTTTTTGGTCCCAGATACGATATCTACAAAATAATTGTGCATTTGACTGAATTTCTGAAAATGTTATTTGCAAAAATATGTTAGACATGAATTGTTTCTTGCTGTGATGTCTCTGGTACCAAGGACTGGGTAGGAAAGAGCTGCTTAGACCAGTAGATACCTGTGTGAAAACAAAACCTCTGTGAGTTTTGTCTGCAATTTCTATTTTTAAGAGGTTCAGAATGTCTTATTGATTAGTTTCCACATTCCCAGCATGTGTAAACCTGCCTGGACACACACCTGTTACTAGAGATGGTGTCATGTGGCATCACTATATAGTGATATTATTTGAAAAAGCACAAGATATTTCTTATCACGAATGGTGATTTGCCTTTCCTTTCCCAAACTTATTTTTCAAAATCAAAGATAATTGTTGTATAGTTTGTTTTTAACTTATTTTTGTATAGTTCCTTTGAGGTCTTATTAAATGGCAGAGCCAGATTTTATTCTAATGTAGATTTCAAACACGATGCATATTATGTAAGAAAAAAGTCGACCATGCACAGTGGTTTTGAAGGCTATTAATAGAGCATTTCCCCACATGGGTGGAAGAGATACAGCTACAAAATCTTCAGGTCAAGCCACTGAATCAGAAAGTTTACCGATTACTTAATATGAATTAGGAGAAAATCTGGTATGTTTGATAGTGGCTTTATTTTCTCCTCGAAAAACAAATGACTTTCTGAACCGAGTGTAAAAACTCTAAAAAGTAAAGCCAGAAATTGCTTAGATTTTGTGAGGATATACATAAGCAGATTGCTGACATGTTCAGTGTTTTATTTTCACTTTGGAAAAATTTAGAATAAAAGACTTTCTTTGAACCAATTCTGAATGACACATGGAGGAGTGATGTCACCAGTCACCTCTCTTGTGAGAGCATTTAGGCCCCAAGGTCTTCATCCAACACAGACTGACTGTAATCTGTGTGCCCAGATCTGGACTGCAGACTGCCATACTCTCAGCACTGATGAGGGCACATGATCACATCCTTTGGGTCAGTCTTGAACATTTACAAGTACCTCAATAGAGGAGTCACCGTTGCTTCCAGTAAAGCCAAACCTTGGAAAATGTAAGAAGCTTGCTCAAGGCCACATACCTGGGTAAAGGTATATCAGAGAGGATGCAGCCTTTGAGTGGGGCCTAGAGGAAGAGTTAAGAGGAATGCTAACAAGAAATGCATGTGGGATCTGTGACAGCAGAGCTGTGAAGTCTGTGCTTGGTCTTAACACAGCATCTGCTGGGCAGTGAAGGTAATTATGTAAGAATAAGATTGTATCGGAGTTAGAACTTGTGGTCCCAGCTCTGCATGTATTATGTATCTACATACATTTATACACAATGACAAGGACTATTTTGTAATTTTGAAATTTTATGACCCTTTATCCATCTTTATAGCAGTTATAGATGCACTCCGATTTGATAGTGAAGCCTCTGAAACTTTGGACTGGGCATTGCTGATACCAGAGAAAAAAATACTTCTGTGAGACTGTGTATGGACAGGATAGCATGTTTTCCTCCAGACATCCATCCACAAGTACAATACATACTTCTGTAAAAACCAGTGGGAGAAAACTTTGGTGGTGATAAATAGGAATGTCTTAAATAGAGCTGAAGCCAGGAATTGACAAAAAAAGACACACTTGTTAAGCTGAGACAGCCTCTCCAGTTGATAATGCAGAATGACTAAGGATTCTATAAACGCAATTGCCTTTTAAATTTTAGGCTCTTTCTTTTTTCCTTCCTCAAAATATTTTTGTAGTTACTTGGGAAATTTTCAAATTGTAGCTGGAGGGAGTTCCACAATCAAAAAGACCTAGGCTATTTTTAGTCCGTGAAAAGTATTGCTCTGTGCTATGAGATACCATGCGGGTGCCCTTCCTTAGCCCATGGGATGGCGGAGATGAAAAAGAAAACAGTGTACAGTCTGCAGTCCCTTGGGCATTTACATTACGGTAACAGGGGGACAGACAACACTCATTTGTTATGAAGGCCTTCTTAAGATTGCATAAGATCACCTGTTTGTGCAAGACATGAGCAATAAAGATCACCCAGGGAGTTTTTTTCAAAGGAAATTTTGTGTTTTCGCTTCTAGAAGAGAAGAATGAATGAATGTTTGAGAGAAAGAATGTATTGAAGAAGTTAGCAGGGTGAATCTGAACTATCAGGACCTAGGCAACTAGAAAGACTGATATATGAAAATGGTACAACTTATGCAAATAGATACATATTTGAAGTCTCAAAATAATTAGAATCCCGTACATCAGATGATTAAACATATGAGTAACTGTGTGAGAATGTTTGGGTTGAAAATTACTACTTGAGTCAAGGGGCAGTAGACATGCAAAAGGGGCATCCTAGAACACACAGCCTTTGGGTTGCATGACTCTGAGTGGGGTATGTGGAATCATCTTCAAAAATAACTTCCATGAGGAGGAGAGTTATTAAAGCTTAGAAACTGAATAGCAAAAGAGCACAATGCCAGAAATACAAAGCGAAACAATCTTCTAAACCTGAAAGTATAGACCCTGCAATCCCAACACTTGGGAATTCTGAACTGGAAGAGAAAGAGTTGAAGGTCATTCTTAGCTAGGTAGGGAGTTCAAGGCCAACCCATGCTACAGAATATGGGGGGGAGGGAGAGGAAGGGAGAGAGAGAGAGAGAGAGAGAGAGAGAGAGAGAGAGAGAGAGAGAGAGAGAGAGAGAAGCGCGTGTGTGTAAAATATAGCGACTCTTTTAGAGAGAGAGAGAGAGAGAGAGAGAGAGAGAGAGAGAGAGAGAGAAGCACCTGTGTTTAAATTACAGCCTGGACATTTACTCCTGAAGTCCTTGGGCATGGAAGTTCCACCCTTTAAGTTTACTTGCTCTTTTCTTAGGGGATGACCCTAAGAAAATAATTCCTAATCATTTGTGTTTTCAAATACATAAGACACTCAGTACAATATCTCACTTATGGTAAAGGCTATACATTTTATATAATAGGATCAATAGTCACACTAATCACTAGGATAATAATAAAGACAATTAGCAAATCAACAGTAATACCAATAGTAATCCTATCAAAAAGAGCATTGGTTTGGTCTGTGACTCACTGAAATCTTAATACTTATTCACTATATTAACTTTTTCTTCTTCCTGAATGTTTGGACACACATATATAGACCATGTGAATGCATCTGACTAGGTTTGTAGGTGTGCCATAAAACTTATTTATGTAGTGCTCTATCTTTTTGATGACGGTAACAGATATAAATAATATGTAATGCTTGAATTATGCATGGAAATTCAAAGAATTATTAAAGAAAATATTTTCTGCATGTTTTTGAGTCAAATAGGTTAAATAATGGAAACCATATGAAAGCACAAGCCATTTTAATACTCAGGTGTATAATTTCTAAATTTGGACTAGAAGTGGTATAGTTATGAAAGAAAAGAAACATGACAGCACTTTAGCTATATATAAAAGATTCTTTTAAAAAAACAAGAAGACCGATATAAAATATTCAATACAGAAATTATATATGGAACAAAAATCATCCAAAATAAAGCTGAAATATATAAAAGGAGAGCTGTGATTGTTGCTCGCTTTAGAATGCTGTGGATTAGCCACTTGAGGCTGACAGACAGTGGCATTAGACACAAAGCAAATGTTTAACAGTGGCCAGCACATTTGGGTAGATGTAGCATCCAAATACTAATGACACAGAGACTCCTTTGACAGCCTGTCGCCTTCCACTTTAAATCAGCAATAAGATGCTTAATGTAATAATTGTTACTTGCTAAAACTACATGAGAAAAAAACAATACTTTTTCTGTTCTTAAGGATTATGTAACAATTTTCTGATCAAAATAAAAATCAAAAGTAGCCTGTTTTCTGAGAATGAAAAACTAGAAAATTTGGAATAAATTTTTTTCTATTCAGTCTTTAGTGTATTTAACTGAAACAAAAATATTAAAATCCTGCTTAGAAAACAGTTTTTCATTCCTTCATTAATAACTCTTGCACTTTCTATACAATATAATTCTATAATCAAAGATCAAGCCGAGATTCTAATAATGCTATTGCAAACATGTACTTTGGAAACAGGTATAATGTATATGTGTGATTGTGTGCATGTGACTCTGTGTGTGTGTGTGTGTGTGTGTGTGTGTGTGTGTGTGTGTTCATCTAATTGAACTTGTGGTTAGAAATGAATCCTTTTCATGCAATTGTGTCCTATGTTAATCTTGCATTGTGGAGTAATTTTTCATCGACAACAGATGTTGAGAGATATTTAGACAGTCTTTATAAATTCAAACCAATATAAAAGTGTTTTACTATGTTGTTGCTCACCACTTTAAATGCCCATATTTTCAGAAAATTCTGACAAACTCCATAACCACACATTTCTTCTTTTATAATTTTTATATTATATACATTATTTTATCCAAATTAGGATTTAAAAGAAAAAAATCTGGAAAATCGATATACTTCTTAACATTTATTGACAAGGAATAAAAAGAATCCAGAATGAAGGTCAAACCCCGGGAGCCATCGACTCTCTTCTAATACTGTGGATGAGCTCCCTGTCACCTCTGTTCAGGTTGAGTTGCTGAGTGAAATTAATTCTGTTCTGCACTCTGAGCTGTTTCCCACTTTGAACCTTTCCTTGCTGTAATTTAGAAGAAAACTTGCCAATTATGATTAAAGTTTTGTTGAAGAAGTCGAGCGTGTTGGTGCAAGCTGTTAATTCCAGCACTCAGGAGGCAGAGGCAGGCAGATCTCTGTGAGATTAAGAACAATCTGGTCTACATAGCTAGTTCCAGACCAGTTGGGGCTATAAGGGAAATCTGTCTCAAAGAACAATAGTAATAAAAATTTCCTGAAGAAAGTGGTCCTAATACAAGTATACAAGACTGTTAAATCTTTCCACTGGCTACACGATACTGAGAACAGTGGTTCAACTAACTGCCATTGCATCTCCCACAGCAAGCTTCAATAAACCCAATTTTACAGCCACTTCTGCTGACCAGAGTATCTCACTCAGAGGTGGAGTATGAACATTTTAGAAGTAGGTTTTTCTTTAGGATCTATGACCTCTCCAGCCATGTGTATTGGCTATGTTTATAGGACCACACATGAGTTCCTTCCCATTGAGTGGGCCTTAATTCCAATTAGAAAAATGTTCATTTTCCCCAAGATAAAAGTGCCACTACTGCACCAATAGAGATAGTTTGCTGTGCCAGTCATTTTTGTTTATTAGGCTTTAGAGCTGAGTAGGACCATTGACTCTTTTGCTCTTTTGGCAGCTTTTACAGTATCCTCTGATAACATGACAGATTAGTCCTCAGGAAGCTAGCAGTTCCAGCTTGATCACATCTGTCAACTCTCATCAGAGAAGTTTCCTTATGGAGCAGATGGTGATTAATACAGAAACCCACAATTGACCTATGTGCAGGAAACAAGAGGCTGCGGGGTACTTATCCCTGAATAGGACACCTATTTCAAATATCAGCCTCTCAAGACTCAGGAATCATTGCAGAGGAGGAGGTAGAAGAGCCAGAGGGGATGGATGATCACAAGGAAACAGTTCATATGAACTCACTGCAGTGTTGGCAGCATACACAAGTCCTATGAATGCTCAAACCAGACAAAATCCTAGCATAGACACAGGGAAGTCATAAGAAATCCTAACCACAGCAAAGGAAATTTTGGCACTTGATGGCTGCTGGGAGGGAGAGAGATGGTGCCTTATAGGTATGAGACTCTTGATATGCCCTGTGAATGACATTTGGGAGCACAAATGAGACTCTATAGGCCAAACAAATTTTGTGGGGGGAGGTATGAATAGTGGATGGGATCTAAATACTGTAAACTTATATCACATAAAAATCTCAGGCTGGAGAGATGGCTCAGTGGTTAAGAGCACTGATTGCTCTTGCAGAGGACCTGGGTTCGATTCCCAGCACCCACATGGGAGCTGTGAACCGTCCTTAACTCTAGTTCCAGGGGAATATGAAGTACTCTTCTGACCTCTGTGGCATTGCACGACATGGGTGCACTCACTTACCTGGAGGCAATACACTCATACACTCATACACATAAAATAAAAATAATAAATAAAAAATATTTTTTTAAAAATCTCAAAAATTCAGTAAAAGATGAAAAATATATTCTTGGACTGTGAAGCAAGAAGCTTTTATTCCTCATATCTAAAACTGAGGCTTGATATGCATCTCTTTAAAATTTCAAAAATTTCTACTTAGAAACCTATTAATTGTGGGGATAACTTTAAAAATATGGACAAATTTTACAAATAAACAAATAACTTTTACTTAACCTTGTCACCAAAATGCTAATCTCATTTTAGCTTGTTTATAATGTAAATGTGCCTATCTGGCCTTGAGCTCCTCATGTAACCAAAGGCAAATCCTCCTGACCCTGCCTTGTCCTTGAAGCAGAACAATATGTGAATGTGTATAAGAACTGCAAAGAGCATATACTCCCTGCAACCAAAGGATTATCTCATTTACTTTCCAAGGTACAGGTGGAATTGAATTTATAACATGTTTGCGGTGGTTTGTATGTGTTCTCCTAGGTCAGAAGGGACATCATCTTCTGATAATTCCTCTTCTCCTTCCCCATTTCCTGTTCAAAATAAAGTTCCAATGAAGAGAGAGGATAACCATTGTTAGGTGCCCTTGTTTGTGAGCACTGTTCAGAGAGTAATCTGAAGGAACAGGGTCTCAGAGCTCTTCGAGGCTCTCTTGATTGAAATAGATGCTAAGAGTCAGTCTGTTTTTATCCAGACATCACCACAATGTAGTGTAACATAGACCCATCAAAACTGAGCTTTTGAATTATTATTAGATAATTATTCTTCTTCAAGAAATGAA
>NW_008351881.1:1633339-1664569 GCF_000622305.1 Nannospalax galili | reverse complement strand
CACACACACACACACACACACACACACACACACACACACACACTCAAATAGTTTCCATGCTAATTCTTCCTCATGTACAGTATGCTCAACTCCTGGAATCTTCATCCTGTTCTCATGCACAGTTAGCTGCCAGTAGTTATTGAAATTTCACCAGCTGATAACTAATATTTTAAATAAAAAGAACATTTTAATTGAAAAATATTAGGTATGATATTTCTCAGGAGGATTTAGATTTTAATTACAAATTTAAAAATATTGAGTCTCCTTTGAATAAGATTTAATCATAGAATGAGGATAAGTGAATCTGATACTATAAATCTTAAATTAAGAAATAAGTATATTTTTAAATAATGAATTCAATCTAGTACTCTAAGCATGTTCATAGAATAATGAATTGTATGTTTCAACAATTGCCATATAAAATCTAGATCAAACTTCATGAACTCTATTCAGTTCTACAGGCCATCCTTAATAGTTTACTTCCTATTGTTGAATATATCTTTTATCCCCTTGTTCGAGTCTGCTTTCAATTGCTGTTACAAAACACTCTGACAATAGCAACTTAGCAAAGAAAGGGTTTATTTAGTTTACATCTCCCAGGTCACAGTTCATTGCTTAGGGAGCCCAAGGTGGGAACTCAGGGCAGACACCTGGCTGCAGGAGCTGAAACACAGCCATGGAGGAACGCTGCTTACTGGCTTGCTCCTGGCCCATGCTCAGCCTGCTTTATTATACAATACAGGACCATCTGTTCAGGGGTAGCACCACCCACTGTGGGGGATATTACACATCACTCAACAGTCAAGAAAATGCCCCATAGACATGGTCACAGGCCAGTCCAATGGAGGCAATTCCCCTATTGAGGCTCCTTCTACCCAGGTATGTCAAGTTGACCCTAAAGCTATCCAGCATACCCCTTTACCCCTACAGTCTCATACATTTAACATAATTTTGGAGCACTGGGATGGGCACAAGTCATATGAAATATTTTAGGTTATTGATGATAGCATACTCTTTGTTATAGAGAAGAAGTGGAATTGTATTTATGACCACAACTTCTCTCTGGTTTTGTTGGAAATGTGGTTTGCTGAGGTGTACTTTTTTATGGTTCCCTCATATAAACCCTTCAATCTGAATACATGAGGATTATCTGCTGTCTTCACCTTTGGGCAGATTCTTCCTGTCTGACTAGCTCACACATAATTCTGATCAAATAAATTATCCATCTGCGAATCCCCTCAGCTTAACTTTTAATACTCACTCTTTATTATTTCCACACTCTATCTAATTTTCCCTCTGCTCCTAACATGTCAAGAACAAGTCATTTTGTTGCTAAGGCTTTTTCCATCACTCTAAAGCAAATGTATCAACTTCTATAAAAATGTTTATGTTATCTTGCTTCTTTTTGGAATACCATGGATATATTGGAGAATCAAGATTAGACTTTTGTTGATTTGACTTGTTGATAACAAGGTGTTAGGGAAAGTAGTAAATGTGTTGAGAAAAAAGAAGTTTAGAGCTTATTAAAGATTACTAAAGCCTTTCAGTAGAATATGTTTAATTCTGGTAGCAATAAAAAGGAAAGCATTTCATTGTAAAGCTGAGCAGAATTCAGCTCCTGATGTGTCAGTTTCTCATGACAGATTATTAATAAGCTGCCACTGGGATCACCCGATACCAATCTTTGTATTGCCTTTTCTGAACTTGAAACTCAAATGTATTATTCAAATAAATCTCAAATTTGTGGACTATTTTCTTCTACTAAATACTTCATTGAAAATCTGTTGCTCTGCAGAAATTATTGTGCAATTTAATTGTCGACTTCCTTTTATAATAGTAATATAAAAAATCACTACTTCATTAAATGAGTTCAGCAATGGTGATAGAAATAGATGGCTTATCATTGTTATTTTATAAAGAAAAAGACAGGGCCAGTGTAAGTATTAACAAAAAGGGACTAATTTAAACAGAACCATTACCTGACAAAATAAGGCTGGCCAAATCCATTTTCTTTATTAACTTTGCCCAGTGTATGGCCCTTTTTTCCCTTCTGTTCAGTCACTTCTTATCATGAATACTCATTGTCCACGGACCATGCACCTTTCTACCTACTGTATGTATTAGGCTCTGTGCTTGGTTGAGAAATATTTCACTAATTCCTTCAAGGTACTAAAAGTTTCAGATAGCCTACACGGTCTAAAGTCATCCCCTAGGTACTGAGCAGTTATAAGCTAATAAACACTCATGCTTTGTATATTTTTGTGTCTCTCCTTGTTACCCATCAAAATTTCCAGTATTCACAAGAGAAAACTAAATAACACTTTACACCAGGTTGAACTTAATAGACTAAGTCACGATACCTGGTATAGTAAAGAATATATACAGTGTCACAGAAAGCAAAGCTTGTGACAAAGTCTGTAAATCTATGGAAGTATACTTCACAAAACAATGTGAACAGCAAAAATGTCCTCATTTTCATCGTTGGGTAGATAATGTCAAAATTGTTTGCTATTTGGACTTATTGTTAAATAGCCATTAACATTTACTGATCACTGATTTATTACATGTTATTCTGTATAATGAATATATTTAAATAACACAGTACTCTTAAAAAACTGAAATATGAAGTAAGGTGGTTAATTTTGATAGTCAGCTTGACAGATCATAGAATCACCTGAGAGATGGGCCTCTGGAGAATTTTGGCTGTAATAACTGAGGTCGGAAGAACTGTCCACTATGGGCGGCTCCTTTCCCTGAATAAACATGTGTATCTTATGAACAGAGAATGACACGCAGCAGCATGCATGCACATTCCTTGCTGTTGCATGATCATGGATGCCACGTGACCAGTTGTTTCAGGCTCCTACTCCTTGATTTCTCCACCACAATAAACCAGACCTTGGTACGTGAACTCAAATAAACCTTTCTCTCTTCGATTGCTTTTGCCAGGACATTTTATCACAACATCAAGAAAGTAACTAAGACACAGAGGGGATGAAGAGGTGGTAAAGTGCTTGCTACACAAACATGAGATCGTGCATTTCAATTCCCATTACTTATGTAAACATCCAGATACAGTATCCCATGTCTATAATCCCAGGGCTGGAAGGATAGTGACGGGAGGCACGTTGGAACTTTCTGATCAGCCAGCCTAGGCAAATCCATGAGTTCCAGGTGCACTGAGAGTTCTGCTCTCAAAAATGAGATGGAGAGTAGTTTAGGCAGATAGCCAGAGTCAACTCTGGCCTCCACCTGCATGCTCGCACATACATGCACACACAGTGACATGTATGCATACAAACACAAACCACAATTGAAATATATTAAGGTGAATAAGCAGAATAAACTTAAGAACCTTGATTCTGTCTGTATTCACTCATAAGAGGTTATAAAAGTCATTTATTTTCTCAGATCCATGATTCAATCTAAAATATGGGGGATGTGCACTGTGAAATTTGAATCATTATAACTTTAAAATATTTTATTTATTTGTTTATTTTTATTTTTTATGTGTATGAGTGTATTGCCTGCATGCATGTAAGTGCACCCCAGTTGGGTAGTTCCCACAGAGGTCAGAAGAGGGCACTAGATTCCCTGGAACTGGAGTTATGGATTGCTGTTTGCCACCGTGCAGGTGCCAGGAACCAAACCTCAGGCGTGTGTGAGAGCAGCCAGTTAATGTTAACTGCAGCACCATCTCTCTAGCCCCTTTAAAACAATTTATTGTACCTATTGTTTCCTTAGAGCTTTAAATTTAGTTATCCTTACTGTACTGATTGCTATGTTTCTGCACGAGTAAATGGAAAAGAAGCTGCTTAGGCTCCAAGAAAGGATTGGTATCACATAAGCAATCATCTTAAATAGTTGTAGAATTTCATAAATGATTCACTGGCATCCACAAGGATATACTTTCTGTCCATCTTTGCTTCCTGTCTCTTGTCCTAGGTTTGATCTTGGCCAGTTTCCCACCATGTTGAAAAATATGTGACATGGTTACAAGTTTTGTACCAGGCACATGTCCCCAGTACATTAAAAAGGAACTTCCTGAGAGATACTTCACTGAGCCCTCTAGATCAGCCCCCGTAGACCTCTTCCTCCTCTCACAGGTCTCATATGTGTGTGTGCATATGCTTTGTGTGAGTGTGTATATTATGTGAGTGTGTGAAAACTATGTGTGTGAGTACTATGTGTATGTGTAAGTACTATGTGTGTGCACACACTATGTGTGTATGTGAATATTATGTATGTATATGTATATCATGTATGCCTGCATGTACCATGTATGTATGTAAATACTATGTGTTGATTCAAATGCATATACTGTATGTGCATGTGTATATTCTTTGTACATGCATATAGAGTGTGTGCATGTGTGTACTGTGTGTGAGTATACTGTGTGTGAGTATGCTATGTCTGCATGTGTACACTATGTGTGCATGTGTATACTGTATCTATATACTATGTGTGCATATGTATACTATGTGTGTGCATAAACTATGTGTGTATATATATATAACCTGTGTATATGTATATACTATGTGTGCATATATATTTAAATCAAGATCCTGCATAGAAATAAAACATGATTTTTAAAAAAATATATCTTGATTAACATAATCTCCATTTTCACAAAAATGTAGATTTATTTCCTTCACCGCTGAAAATAAATCCACTGTGTAATTGTACCACATTTTCTTCATCCATTCATTTATAGATAGACATCTAGGTTGGTTCTATTTTGGCTAGTGTGAATAGTGTATCAAAAAATGTGGATATGCAAGCACTTCAATGACTTTCAGACAGATTTATTCAGCTATCTATACCCAGCAGTGGTGAAGCTGGGTCATATGATTGCTCTATTTTTAGTCTTATGAGGGACCTCCATGCTGATTTCTAAGATGTCTGCAAAGTGCGCAGTCCCACCACAGAGTCTGCAAAGTGCGCAGTCCCAGCAGCGGTTTTTCTCCTTTTTCTCCCTGGCATTTGTGGCTCGTTCCTGACTTGTTCATATAATCATTCTGAGATGAGTGAGGTGCGTTTAGCTCATTGGATAAGAATATTAAAATTAATTTAAAAATATTCATTGGTCATCTTTCTTTCTTTGAGAACTGTCTATTGAAACCATTTACCTATTTATTGAGTGGATGATTTATGTGGTATTATTTTTGTAGCCACTGGTCCCCTGTGGAACAAGTAGTTGGCAAGATTTTCTTCCATTCTTGAAGTTGACTCTTGGCTGTTTCTTTTGCATCTTTTTTAATATCATGTAATTTCATTTGTCAATTCCTAGAGTTCTTAAGTCCTTTTTTCATAAAATCCTTGTCTGTTTATGTTTTGAAGTGTTCTCCTCTAGCGGTTTCAGTTTCAGATCTTATATGAAGGTATTTGTTCCGTTTTTTAAAACTGACGTTTGTTCAGGATAAGAAATGTGGGTTCACATGTGTTCTTTAACATATGGATATCCAGCTTTCCCAGCACCGTTTTTGAAGAGGCTGTCTTCTTCAGCATATGTTTTTGGAACAATTGTAAAAGAAGAGGTAGTTATAGTTGCCTAAATTTGCTTCTGATTCTCTATTTGAGTTAATTGGACTGTGTGCCTGGTTTTCCTCCAAGACCATTCGGTTTTTGTTACTGTGGCTCTGTAGTATAATTTAAGATCTAGCCTTACAACTCCAGAATAAATTTCTGATTGCGGTTGTTTTGGCAATCTAGGCTCATTCTTATTTCCGTAAGAGAGAATAGGATGATCTAGACACATATTTCTATAAACTTTCCATGTCAAACTCTTTCCCTCCACAAATCTTGACCTCCAAGGGATGCCCCAGTGGAATATAATTAGTAATGACACCGTTGCAAATGAAACTTTCTTCAAAGGCTCAAGGTTTAGATTTTTTTTTTCTTTTTGAGACAGGGTCTCCCTGTAGTCCCAGCTGACCTGAACTCACTATGTAGACCAGGCTGGCCTTGAACTCACAAGGATCTGCCGGCCTCTGCTTCCTAAGTGCTGGGATTAAAGGTGTGTGCCACCATGCCCGGCAATGTTTAGATTTTTAAGACCGTGATAATATTCTGTAGCTATTGCTTGGTCATTTCAAGCAGTGCTGTGTATCTGTATGTCATAAAGTATCCAGGTTTGTTGAATCATCTTATATGCTATATATACAGGTCATAATGCAAAGTTAACTATGCAGGAAATATCTCTATGTTCTCCTGATACTGTAGGCAAAACACTTCAAGTACTCTAATGGATTTAATTCCCTAATTAAAATTCACATTTTGAGTGACAAAAATGATCTATGAGATACAAAATTTTGTCCACAGAACTATTGATAATCTCTGCTCTCTTGGATTATTAATGTAACCTTATTTTAATTATTTGGTTGTGCTTTAATTTGCCTTCATTCTTAAATTTCTGTCTCTTTGAATTCAGAAATTTATATAAGGGAAAATAAATTGTTAAAAATGCAGGGTACTTTTATGTATGTCATCCATGTGCAAATCTGATTAACCAATTATAACGGTTATTGACAAGTACTGGAAGTCAAAACAGGATGACAACACCAGGGAGTAAAAATCCCAAAGAAACAAAAAAATAAAAATAAAAATAAAAATAAAGAAAAAGATCTAAAGATCTAGCAGCATAAAACATGTGTCTGAGTTGCCACAGATCGGGCAGCTTCAGTAGACGTCCATCAGAGCATGTTTATAAATCGTCTGACATTTCTGTCCTATCAAAGAAAAGAAAAATGAAATTATAGTTTCCTACCGTGGATGACACCATCAACTGCGGGCTTAAGGAGGGTCATTTGGTCACATTCATTTATCTCATTTCTTCCTTGACAGCTAACATAGAAGGTCTTCAGAACTCCAGAGAGCAGGGCCAAAGTTTAATGTTCTGTTTCCTTTTTACCAACAGCATGTGATTATTTCCATAACTGCACAAAATCAATAACAGAGTGGAATTTCTAAGAATACAATACAAAAATGTGAAAAGTGACTTTTAAAATTGACTTAGGACTTGGTTTCAATATCTGTGTCTAAATATTTTCTTTTTAAAATATTGATTTAAGGATTTCATACAATGTGTTTGTATCATATTCAGACCTCCTTCTCCTTTCCCACCCATCTCACTATCCCCCAACTTCATGTCCTCTATTATTATTTGCCCCCTTGTTGACCCAAAGGCCTAGCTAGTCTAATCTATCTTTTCCAAGTGCTCTTGGGTATGGAGTCTGGTGGACCTACCAAGTAACACACGAGTAAGGAAAACTGACTCTCCCTCTTCCAAAATCTATTGCTTGCCCATAGATCCTCAGCTGAGGCTGAGGCTTCCTGTGCCCACCTTCCCCACCCCTGCTAGGCCCTTGTCTTGTTGGATTGGACAAGTCTTGTGCATGCTGTCACAAGTGTTGCTGTTTCATATGTGTGACTACCCTGTTGTGCTCAGACAACAGTTTCCTTGTAATCATCTACCACCTCTGGCTCTTAAGATCCTTCTTCTGCCTCTTCTGCAATGTTTCCTGAGCCTTGCAAGGAATATACATGCAATATGCATGTCGCATTTAGGACTGAGCAATCTGAAGTGCCTTATTCTTTGCACATTGACCAGTTGTGGGTCTCTGTGTTAATCACCATCTGCTGCAAGAAGTTTCTCCAGTGAGAGTTGATAGATGCAGTAGTCCATGCCTTTAACAACAAGATATTAGGAATCAGGTTAATACTAAGTCTATTTAGCCGAATGATAACAGTATGTTCTCCCCTACCGGCCGGTCTATCCCCAGCTTCTTGGCCCTGATAACACTACCAGGTATGGACTCTTATGAAGCAGTCCTTAAATCCATTTAGAGGGTGATGGGTTGCTTCCAAAACATTTGTGCCATTTAGGCACCAGTGGGCATACTTGCCAGGTGAGTTGTTCACAGCTGGGTAAGGCTGATGATTACCTTTCAATACTAGTAATATGCATAGTACCTTTTAGTAGTATGCAGTATAGCCAGCTTCTCAGATGATGCTTCTAAGTCAGTGCCAGCTGAAGTTTAGTGTCTTCAGTGTCTTCAGCACTAGGGTCTCATGTGAAGATTCTGAGCATTTATAGGAGTCCATCCCTTGTACACATACCTATGCATATGTGATCACGAATGGCTTGCAAATATTTTTACTCCTAAGAACTGTATATCATGTTCTGTGTAATCTTCACAACTATAAATTGTAAGAGAAACAATTATTTTTTCACTAAAGACAGATCCCTAACTGAAAAGTTTGAAGAAAGAGTTTAATGAGATTAAATTGTTGGCTCAGTGGTCTTTTTCTTTTGGTTCCTATGATTGCACACAGAACCATCTACATATTAGCCAACTGGCCTACCACTGAGCTATGTCCACACACAAAATATTTGTTGCAAGTGCTAAAATAAGATGTAAATATATGATATATTAACATTTTATAATTACCACTTCAGATTATTCTTTGCATTTTACAAATGACTTAATAATTAATACTAATAAGGTTTAATGAAGTACTTAGTATTACCATTCTGTTTCATGCAGTTAAGATTAGACATTATTAAGAGAACCAATAGGAAAGTGAAGGCCTTGAAATATGCAACATCTGAAACTGAATACCCCCTATTTTGTGCTAAACAACTTGCTCCATTACACAGTTTAATTTGATGAATTACAAAAGAGCTGGGAAATATCTACATTTTTCTTAGTGTGGACTTTTGGATAAAGAAAAAGAAATACCTTGAAAATTGAAATAAAATATTTGAACTACAAATCTTTGTTTTTAAGTGCTAATGAACCCAAAGAGAGTTGCTGTTGTGTGTGGGTTATGAAGAAAAAAATTGTAGTGAGGAGAAATACTGAGTTGCATATTTAGAGATTCTTAAATATATTATCTTTCAAAAATAAATTAAAAGTTTTTTAGGAACTATGAATTTCAGTGTCCAAGGTCGACTTTTTAAGTTGAGTTAACAAATGTCTTAAAACAAGAGTAAAATGGACAGCAGACATCCTCAAGATGTGATTCAAGAGAACCACGTGGCAAATATAATGAAGAATATCATTCCAAGAGATCCTACTCAGGTTTTCTGCAGTTGAGTCAGAAAAGCTAAATTTTAAGCAAAAGCCCTCCTCATCCTTCACAAACCTGATCCATCTTGAAAAAACAGCAGAAGAAACAGCCTTCCAGAGTGATGAGTTTTGAGAGTCCCCCAAGAACTTGAGCCCAAGTACTTAATGTTTAAAAACTCAATAGAAGATTCTGATAGACTAGGTAAGAGTTATTCACTGTGTGTCCCTTTAAGAGACGTATGCCAGGTAAACATAACGCACCATGGTTCACAAGCTTAAGTATTAGCATCACGTGAAATACTCAGTAAGCATAAACATCACAACCTTCACCTCCTTAATTAAATCTGAGTCTATTTCTGTCTTTCTCTGTGCCTTCAAGGGACTGTTAGGCATGGGGAATGGGCCATCAGTAGAAAGAATGCCTAGCAAGCATAAGGCTCTGGGTGCAATCTCCAGTACAACTGTGAAAAACAGAATTATGGGTCATATGTTGCTCAGTGGTAGAGCACTTGATTAGCATGTGAAAAACCCTAGGATTAATTCCCAGAACACAAATAAATAAATAAAGTTTAATTAATAAGTAGCAAATTCTCCATGGTCACTTGGTTTTGAGAACAACCAGAAAAAATTGTGCTGTTACATGGGGTTAGAGAAAGCAGGGATATTGTAAAAGCCTAAATGGAATAATTTTTTTTATTAAAAATTGTGTTTGTTGATTGTCAGTATTAAAAATTCTAAATCTTTAGTATGGAAAAGACAGGTAAAATATTACTTAGGCATAGAAGTACATCACTGATCTCTTTCACAAAGTATGATTAGATATACAGGGTATTACTTAATGGAAAATTTATGATTTTGTTTATACAGTTGGAGAATGGTTTTCACATAACATAGTGTTTTACCCTTGGCTTAAGAGTCTGAAATAAACAACCAGTGGTGTGTGTTGATCCAAGCTGTGCATTATCCACACTGCATTTGGTTCTCTGTGCTCTGCCTGTGTTCTGGAGCTTACCCATTCTTTAGGAGGCTGGAAATTCCTACTATTCACCACCATTGTACTACCATTGTTCATGAACAATGAAGTTGGGGCAAACAGATCTGGGTTTTAAGAACACAGAGAGCAAAATAAATAAAACAATTAAAATGATATTGGGCTTTGTTCATTTTGTTTGTTTTTGAGACAGGGTCTCTTTGTAGCCTCAGCTTGTCTAGAACTCCCTATGTACATCAGGTTGACCTTAATCTCACAGAGATCTGCCTGCCTCTGCCTCCTTGGTACTGGGATTAAAGGAGTGCACCACCACACCTGGCTCATGAAAATGCTAGTGACAGCATCAAAACAACTTTAAAAGCCCAGAAGTTCTGGAATTTTCAAAGTATAGTTTTCTGTCACAGCTTATTAATGCTCATCTGTTGTCAACTGCCAAATAATGTAACCCAGGTGTTTGCAAAGCACATCAAACCATCCTTTCTTCCCACACTTCAAACCTTGAGGACTGCTTTGCAGCCCAGGTGTTTATTGACAGATCTGAATTGGCATCTCACCCTTTAATTCCTTTTGGATTTCTTCCAACAAAGGATGGGGACAAAAAAAAAATGTTGATTCATCCTGTAATTCTGGCAACACATTGTACAAAGCCTATGTAACTAAATTTTTCTATGGATTTACAAAAAGATATGGTTATGTCTTAATAACTCCCTATTTTCCATTGATTCAATATGTAATATTCTGTCAGTCCTTACTTTGTTCCAGGGCATTATCTTTCCAGTTGAGATCTATCATAAAGAAATAAAAGGAAAGACCATTTTCTAAGTTCCACTTAGATTCCAATATGGAAAGTGGTGTAAAGTAATAAGTAGATAGTTTAGCATGGTAAGGTTATAAAGAGAGTATGTAAAACAACAGAAAGCACAAGAGGGAGAGAACAATCAAGGGGAGAGTGAGTAACAACTCATTCAAATCACTGATTACCTATAATGGAGCAGCACTCGGTAAGAAAATTGAGGTTAAATTAGATTCAGTGTAAACTGCGATTGCTAACCCTCCAGGACTTTAACATCTCCTTACAGTTGCTATATAATACTAACATATTAGCCAATGACAAACATAATATAATGTCATGTACAGGAATACTATAGGATACAAAGAATACATTTAAAAGGACACGGAAATTGCATTCACTTATTTTTCTCCTATATACATTTTCTGAATATTTTTATTATCTAGTGTAAGTTAATTAGACTCATATGTATTATTTCCTCATACAGTACAATAGGAAATGTTACTTCATTGGCAGAATTTTTTCCACTTTTACCTGTATTGCAGAACACAAGGATTTGGGTTATGTTTTATAAACTAAATAAATGCAAAGCTTACTTCCTTTTATATACTGAGTGCACAAACATGCTGACTTTACTGTTTCTCAAATAAAAGCAACCAGGTAATAAGAAGTTAGTTATAGAAAAAGATATGTCATGGTGATGCTGCATGAAATATTGTATGATTATGTGTTTGTGTTTTATGAATGTTTACAGAGTTGAAGGAATTATGATATCATTGAATTAAGTTCATGGATTTACTCTATGTAGTTATTTAGGGTATTTGATCCCTTTCTATTGTTATAACACAATATCAGAGATCGAAAACATTAAAAAGAAAAGAATCTTATTTACTCACAGTGTTGCAAATATGAAAGCCCAAGAATGAGTGATACCATTGACCCAGCCTCTGATGAGAGGTAGATGGTATCATGGTGAAACCAATGCAAAAGGGATCACAGAGTGAAAGGTAGGAGCCAATCTTTTTTTAAGGTTAACACACTTTATATATATATATATATATATATATATATTTCATTAAGTTTTTGTGCATTTCACTCAGTCTTGCTCTTTAATAACCACCCACTTTAACAAAAGCAAACTGAGGTACTGTAAGAACTCCCTTAGTCCACAACTTAGGCTGTGGCTGAGTGGTAGATATCTGTCTCTTATGGGTTTGTCTAGCACTGTAAAAACCAGATCCTCACACTTTCCAAGGACAGTGCCTCAATTAAATTAACAGTCATTTCTATTAAAGGCTCTGCAAGCTGCCAGTGCCACTACTTGAGACCATGCATCTCACACATGAAGTTTTGAGTGAACCAATCAAACCAGTGCATTTAGAGGTGCCCAGTTCTGTAGCTGTTAACTTTCTCTCTCCTCTTAGAGAGACTAATATATAATGTTGCTCAAAAGTTTCATGGATGTGTATGGAGGATACTCTGGGTAAACAATGCAAACAATACGGCCCTAAATCTTCCCCAATGAGTTGTTAGTAAATCATAAGAATTCTAAAATGTGATATGTTGAATATTTGAAGAAAATAAACATAGTAAATTCACATAGCATATACTCTGATATTACAATATCTTCATAAAATCCCACATTCAAAACTGAAATATGCACTATTATGTCTAGGATCTTATAAGAAAACCTAGTTTTAGAATAGAGTCTAAATCTACTGTTTAGAATTATTGTCATTTTTGCAGAATCAAAATTTCAGCCCATGTTTGATTGAGTTATTACACTGGTTTTCCAGTGTAATGTAGAATATGTACTTATCAGCAAGCAAATTACCTGAAGAGCCATATTTTGCTGATAGGTTTTATTTTACGAAGTGATTGAATAGTTCCTCAAGCTTGGAATTAATGACCTTTCTGACCCACTGTCTTCCTTTGATACTGCCTATGTTAAGGAACAAATTCCTGTAAATCTAAGTTTCTTTTGTAGATAAAATGCATCGGTATTTTTATCACTATTTCTGGGTAGCCATGCAGAGACGCTTACTCATTTGAACATACTAAAGCTGAATTCTAATGAGGTAGGCCCCAAGTGTTCATTTCATGGGTAATTTCTTCAGGTGCCAAATATCAACCAACATTTTCAGGTCCTAGAGTTAGTACAATTGTTCATTTTGTCATGTGTATGGTGACAGAATGCATTGCTTTCAAGATATTTAACACGACACTGTTTCTTAAAAACCCAGTCCCAAAGTCATGTCATTTTTCCAGATTAGCTACCAGTATAACTTAAAAATGATTTAGTGGGATCAAAAGAAAAGTTTTTAAGTAGAACCATTTGTTATTATGTGCACTGGTAAATGAATACTCCAGTCTCAGTAATGAGAGTGCAGGAGAATATATTAGTCTCTATCCATTAGTCACACTTTCACCCATAAAATACTCAAATCTCATTTGAATGGACATTCTCAGGTGTGTGGACTCTAAGAAGCTTGTTCTTATTGGCTCAGCACTGAAGATGAATTGCTTGGTAGTGTTTTCCCTATTTCATAACCACATGAGCACACTGATTGAGTTTGCAATTAATATTTCTGGATTCTTGCCCACTTACCCTTGGAATAATATGAAAGCAGTAAGGTGCAGTTTGAATTTAACTTTTCCAGTTCATCCAAAAACAGATGTTCAAAACCAGTTTTCTCAGAAACCGTGTTCTCAGCAGGTAGTTCATTCCCTTAAATAGCCCTGGAATCAGAAGCAGAAAAAGTCTCGTGCATCAGCTTTGTAGCAGCGCTGGCTGCAGTGACTGCTTTCCTTCCCTCATTGTCCTGGGGCCCAATAAACAGCAATCGTGTGATTGCTACATGGCGAGACTTCGTGGGCATTATTTAACATTTTATCTAGATACAGCTTTTGAATTTTGAAACATAATTAATTCTTCAGTCTCATTTTAAAAAAGTGAAGATTCAAATGTCTCATACGAATATATTAGTAGAAATTCTCTTATCATGTACGATATGGTCTGGCATATTAAGATCGACTTGGTACGAGGGTAATGGATGGTCTGTGTACCAACATCATAAATTCAACAAGCAAAGAGTCTCTGTGTCATTTAGAAACACAGTGGACAGACTCATCTTTGTAATTCCAGCCTGAGGAAAAATCTGTTTTGCTGTTGGGTTCTTTTTTTCTATTTTTCCATAGAGTTTGAGAAATCATCTTAATTCTCTGTCTGAATGCCCTCATCTATTTATGAGAATGTTGTCCTTTGCTATTACCTTGTGGGATATTTCTGAAGATTAAGTAATATTGTTTTGTGCCATGTTGGCTGAAATGCTATTTAACAGCATTAGCCAAATATATTCTCAGTAAGAAATTAGAAAACAACATATCTAATTCATTTGCTTAGTCAATAAATAGTAAAGCTTTTCTCTGTATAAATAAGTACCATAACTTCTCAGAAACAAATGAATAGGGATTAAACTTTAATTCATTTTCTATCAATCACTTGCTTCTAAAATATCAAAGGAAATCATAACCCAAACACGGGATTGCAGGGAACCATGACAAACTGTATTTGCAGACTTTAGATCATTGATACTCATTGCTGCCTTTTTCTCCATATTTAATAAATAAGAAAGAAAATAAATTCTTGAGTTGCCACAATGCAAATATGGGCCTGGCACTGATGGTTCTTTTTTATTTTCTGAAATGGAAGAAGATAGTCCACTCAAATTAGCTTTATAAATCTGACCAAATCCTCCAGATGTTCCAGCACCAGCAGCAGAGCTTGTCTGTGATCCATGTCAGAACCCCAGCTGTCAACAGGAAGGTGCACCTGCCTCTGCTCTAGTCAGCAAACAATTTTGCAATTGTATTAGAAAACAAGACACAGTACAGAATGAAGCATTCACCTCTGAAAAGAACCCATGTTGCAGTAAGAATTTGCTCCATATTATTCAGCCATCTCTGGAGTCTTCTCAGAACTCACCTCTAGCCACAGACTTTCCTTTTCTCTGGCACTAACCTTGACCCCAAGCAGTGTTCTAATACCAGCAGATAACTCTGAGTATTCTGAGAATAAGCTTGTGGTAGTCCTGTTAGGTAGGAGCAGGCATTGGCACACTGAAGGCCCACTCTACAGGTGTACAATTCACTTGGTAAATGGAACTAAATTAAAATGAACAAATACATTAGGCAAAATTATTTGAGTCTTTTTAAGGATCTAATTGAAAGATTCATTTTTCTAAGTCATGAAATTTTAGAGATCTGAAGGACTTAGATATAATGAAAGATATAGAAATATTTGGAAAATGGCAGTTGATTACATGAGACCACAAGTGTAAATGTGATCCACTGACTTAAGTGAATACTCCTTTCTCTCTTGCCCCTGGGATACTGTTATTCTTCAGCTGTTTTGTGGCATGGACTAACGGAGATTGAATGTTTCAAAGTCACAGATTCCGGACAATTAATTTCTCTAATCCTCACCATTTCTCTTTTTAAGAGTGAGAAAGTAATACTTGTGTAATCTAAGGGACAAGTGAGATTTTTAATAGTAATTATTCTCACAATTAAAAGAGATGCTGAAATGGGGTTGGAGATCTCTACAGCTGCCAAATCCTGTAAGGGTGGTGACCAATGTTTGGCTCATATGTCACTATCTTTCCTGTATATTGGTTTCTTCTGCCCTTCTGCCTCATGGCTTGGCTCTCTCTCACTCTTTCGCTCTCTCACTCTCGCTCTCTCGCTCTCTCACCTAAACCCTTGCTGGCATGTTTCTTCATATACTGAATTGAGACTCTTGGGAATATTATTGTAGTCCTCCATTTGTTACTACTGACTGCTTGGATATCAGTTTATAGCATTCTATAGCATGCTGAGTTATAGCTGCCCAGTAGATATATCAATTGGTCACTTCAGTGGGCCTGGTCTTTGGGATTAAATCACAGGTATTCACCACTGGCTGTATGTAGTAGTACTAGCATATGACTGTGCTGGTTAGTTTTTGTCAACTTGACACAAGCCTAGACACACCTCTGAGAAGAGGGAATCTCAGTTGGCAGATGGCATCTGTCAGACAGGCCTGTGGTCATGTCTGTGGGGCATTTTCTTCATACTTAATTAAGGTAGCAGGGCCCAGTCCACTGTGGAGGGTGTTGTCCCCAGGCAAATGAGCCTGGGCTCTATAAGAAAGACCATCTTAAAAAGATATATTTGAGGAGGAAGCATGGAAATTTATGTCATGTTAATCAGTAGAGGTGATAAACATTACCACTGAAATCTACCCGATGACATAGACATACACAGGCACCAAGGATCCAAGTGCAACCGATTGTGACTAGTAATAATCAGATACATACAGATTAGAGACGCATGCGCCAACATCTCAGTGTTAGTTGCCAAAACAATGAGTCTTTCTGTAAGAAACAGTATGTTTTAGAATGAAATGGAGATCTTTTTTGAGGGTTAAAAATTCATTAAATTTTATGTCTTACAGGGCTTATACTGAGATCAGTATTGTATAACTGTATTAATTCAACTGTGAACCTAGAAACTTGCAGCTAGTTGTGAAAGAGATGTACTCTTGCTCTGGAGTGTGTTACTGAATACGTTAAAGCTGTAGTGAAATGCTTCTTCTAATCATGTAGGTATTAAAATTTTTTTAATCATTTAAAAAATAATTCTTCAAAGCATAAAAATTTGCTCCTTAATAATTAGTAGATATGAAAATCTTTACCATTGAAATCTACCTGGCCACTTCATATCCATTCTCAGATGCCAAGGAGCTTAGAAAGTAACCAACAGTGACTAGTAATAATCAGATATATGGAGATTAGAAACACATATGCAAATATCTTAATGTCAATTGCATTAAAAATGAATTTTTCTGTATGAAACTGTGTGTTTTAATAAAGAAATGGAGATCCTTTTTAAAAGTTAAAACCTCATTTAATTTTATGTTTTATAGGGTTTATACTTAGTACAATATTGTATAACTGTAATAATTCAACTGTAAACCTAAAAATTACAGCCAATTCTGAAAGAGATGCATCTTAGCTCTGGAAATTGTTATTGAATTTATCAATGCTATCGTAATGAAATGCTTCTTCTAAGTACGTGGTTATTAAATAAATAATTTTTAAAAATTCCCCTTTGCTTCCTCCTCCATCTCCACATCTATGTTAAGATTTTGCGTGGATACATTTTAATTTCTGTGGAATATACAGGAAACTGCCGCTTGTGTATAACTGTCATGCAGGATTGACAAGCCTAGGTTTGCAGAATCAGTCCCTGTCTATCATTCCGGATCTTCTACAGGATCATTCTGGTCTTCAGCTTCTGCATTTTATCAAGACTCAATGAGTATATTTATGGAGATCTACTCTGTGTGTTTTGAGCACTTTAATTTTCCTGGGGCAAACAACAAAGCATGGAATTGCTAGGTCACAGACATTATTTGAGCCATGTATAAAGGAAAGGAAGCTACTCAGCAGTACGTGGTTAAAAACAGCCCTCTGTGTTCATCTGGCACGTGACATCAAGTCCTCATGGTTTCAGTCAGTATTTTCCAGATGAATTGGCATATTAAAGATTTTTCCATGTACTTATTATTTGTGTAAACTTATTTTTAAATATCTTTAATATTTTCCTTATTTCCTTATTTAAAAAGTGTGCTGTTTTCCTTTTTTTTGGAGGAGTTATAGGTTCTCTACATAAATCTGTTACCGTATCTGTGCGTGTGTGTGTGTGTGTGTATATATATATATATATATATATATATGTTTTAAGTGTGCATATGTAATACATGTATACATATGTACTCTATATAATTTCATCTTAGAATGTAAGCTGTCTACTCATCTTTACACATTCACTGTCATTAACACACCACCATTTGTATGCACCCTGACCTTTGAGCTCCTCTCTCTTTTATAAGCTGGTGCTAGCTCTTACCTATAGTTTTTGGCCTTGTCCAAGATTGTGAAGCTAGGTGTCCAACCCTTCTTTTTGAAAAGCAAGAATATCATCAGGCTTCTTGGTAGAGTATCATGAAAACAGAGATTATCATATTGTGGCAGAGTGCTGATCACTTCTTTGCTTTGGTTTTGTGTGCTTCAACTGGAGGTCACAGGTGTGTGCCACAGTGCCGGCTCAAATGCATCTTTCATTCTCTCCATGTTTTAAAAAATATTTCTGACTTATTAAGGAGCACAAAAACAACCAACTATGATTAATGTATTTTGGGATATTTTTTTTGTTTGGTCTTTTTGAGACAGGGTCTCCCTGTAGCCCCAGCTGTCCTAGAACTCACTATGTAGACCAGGCTGGCCTTGAACTCATAGAGATCTGCCTGCCTCTGCCTCCTTAGTGCTGGGACTAAAGGCGTGCACCACCACGCTGGGATCTTCTTTAATGAGGTCAAAGTTTGTTTCATTTCTTTTTGAAAATTTTTATCAAGGATGTATTTAGATGCATAAATGTGTGTATATATACATTTGGTATTATTTATGTCTACTGGATGAATTTGTTTTATAATTTTTAAATCCTCTTTTATCTCTGACAATATTCATCTTGCCGACAACTTTATCTGACATGACACTCCATATTTCTTATGATCAGTGCTAATCATACTTCTCCCATCTCTTTCCGTTTTATTTATCTTTATATTAAATTTTGCTTTATATAACCAAAACATGGTTGAACAATACTTTATAATACAATCAGACAATTCTGATCATTTAAATGAACAATCAGTCTGGGTTTTAACTGAATTTCTTGAGGTGTAACTGCAGGTACATCTGGTGTTGGTCTCTCTTCTTGCTGCTTCCCCTTTATTCCAAATGAGAACTGACCATGTCCAGGACCCTTCATTGGCCAGTGTCCATTCACTTAAGTAGCTTTCTCTATCATTCCTTTGTTACGTACCTGCTGATGGGAAATTATGATTTATTGTCCAGAAAATGTCTTCATTTCAAATTCATTTTCTCCAGTTAAATAAATTTTGGGTGAGTTTTTCTTCACGTCTTTGGAACTTGGAAGCTTCTATCTTCTCTCATTGTCATTCATAGTTTTTTTCATGAGACTAGTCAGAAAAAAGTTATCACTGTTCTTTTTATTATAATAAGCTTTTTCTTTTTTAAAAAAAATATTTTATTTATTATTTTTATTTTATGTGTATGCGTGTATTGCCTGCATGTTGGTAAGTGCACCTGTGTTATACAATACCCAGGGAGGATAGAAGAGGCTGTTGGACCCCCTGGAACTAGAGTTGTGGACAGTTATTAGCTGCCGTATGGGTGCTGGGATTCGAACGCACGTCTTCTGCAAGAACGGTTAGTGTTCTTAACCATTGAACAATCTCTCTAGCCCCATAGTAAACTTTTTCTTATTAAATTAAGTTAATTTGGGCTTAGGATCCTTTGAAATCTTTCTTGAACAATTTGCCTGTAATATGCTTCAGAGTTCTGCCTAGTCTGCATCTCTGTGTAAGAAGACTTACTGAACTTCTGTAGACCTGCGGTTTTGTACTTGTATCAAATTAGAAAAACATTTAGAAACTTTTGTAACGTGTCTTCTAAATGCCATTGTTTGGCCCAAAACATTGATTTTTCTTTTAATTTCACACTCAGCTAAATGTATGTTAAGCCTCAAATGACAGTATACGTGACTGAGACACTCGGAGCCTTTGTCCTCTGTGCCTTGCAGTTCTGAGATCTACCCAAGTGCCTATGTGTTTGCTGCCCATTTCTTCTGCAGAGCAATGCATTTCCCATTAAGACTACTGTATTAGATTTTGTTTTATTCTTAACTTTTCATTTTGTTTTTGCAATCATTTCTTTGATGGTGATGCCTCTGCCCACTTGAATTTATGGAACACATCAGTAAGGCCTGTTTTAATGTACTCCTCCCAATGCCAGGGTGCTTGTTTCTACTGATTACTGAGATCTTTTACACTGATGTGAGTCTAGCAATTTTGGATAATGTGTTTATTAGCATGAGTGCTGTCATCTGCATAGACTGGCATATGCTGTCTGCTTTTAATGACTGATTAACTTAATTTTTACTGCCAGATCATTTTTTTAGTAGCTAACATTCTTCTTTGAGCCTGCAGAATGGATTATTTTTGGATGGGCATAGAGTAGCTCTCACTGTCAAACAAAGCCACTCTACTCCTAAATTCTCTTTTTTTAAGCTTTCTTCAAAGTCTTGGATGTTTAGAAAGTTGTCCATACCATATATGGTATAAACGTCGGTTCCTCTCTTCTTCTGTGACTGGAGAAGTCACCCTTCAGCTCAGGCATCTCTGCAACTTCTGTCTCTCCTCCTTGAAAACTGCATAGTTCATTTTGTGTCATTTTTTTCTTAGACGTTAACACTTGGCCTTTTGTCAAATAAATCGTGTAAATAAGTAGAACCCTATGAAAATTCAATAGAGATAAAACTTCCTTTATCAAATGCAGAGTTCTATATCTGGAATTTTTAGTTTTAAATGAATATTTAAATTTTGTCTGAGAGAGAAAAACACTACTTTATGAGACATATCTCTCAGCATGTCTTCTGTGTGTTTGTTTGAGGCAGAATCTTGCTGTGCCGTACAGGCTGGCCTTTAACTGGCTATATAGCCCAGACTTATCTCAAATTCCCTTCTTGACTCTATATGTCAATCTCTTGGTACATGTCTTAAAGAAAATTCTGTAAACTACAAATACAGGTAAAGAGAAAAGTAAAGTACAAAGAAAATTGAAGATACCAAAGATTTTGATCCTCTCTGACTTCTGGGTTTCTTCACTGGATATTAAAATTCATGTTCCTTCGTATCCCAAATGAAGGTAAAACTCTGCAGTAATGTGATTTTGCCCTGGACTCTCAGAAGTACTGACTCTGCTCAGTACAAAGTAGCCTTATCACGTCGGTATCTTATAGGAGCTATAAAAATAGCAACAACTTTGAGACACTCAGCCTTTGCCACTGAAATGTGACGATGTGTTACATTCACTTAACACTGAAAATAAAGATCCTGCTGTGACTCATGTTTTACACATTAACTAACTTCTTCACTAACTACTGGTCTTGGGAACCAAGTGAAAAGCTCACTGATCTGTGTTTTGAGCTGTTGCGTCTTTACTCCTGTGGTTTGGCTCTAGGATTCATACATGTTCTTAATGTTCTTTTGGTGAGAAACATTCTCAGTCATATTTATTTTGATTATAATCTATGAAACTCCATGTTTTTATTTTCCCACTAAGGATGGCATATGATAATGCAAAGTAATTACCACATAGTAAGTAGTCAACAAAATAAATTACTAGGACTAATATTACCTTAAATATAGAATCAAGTGGTAAAATTTGTTCATTTAAATTTGCACATTTTTGAAAATTGTTCAAGTATAAAGGAAGCAATTTTCACAATATAACATGAACTTATCACTACTGAGAAATAACGTACAAACACTATCAAAGAACTAGATAGATAATAATAAAGATTAAAATAAGGTGAAAAGAAAGGAAAATCATTGAAACAAAAAAAATGAAGATTTTATTTAAACTTTCTAAGTATTATGTTGCAGGAGATGGCTTCCTAGTTAAAGTGTTTACTTGAAAGCATGAAGAGTTAACTTGGGATCCCTAGTACACATGCAAAAGCTGGGTGGGAGGTGCAGGGGTAGCAGTGGAGAGAGATGGGTCAGAAGAGTTCACTAACCAGGCAGTGTAGGAGAAACTGTGACACCTGACACTGCAAGCCTTTGGGGTCAACCAGAAATCCTGTTGCAACCAGTTGGGGTGGAGAAGCACTGTGGAAGGTATTCCCACATCAACCGCCAGTCTCCACATGTGCCCACATGATTGATTATATCTATACACACAACACACAACTATATATACACATACACCCCATACAAAAAAGGTATTTATTTGAGCAACGGATACATGATTAAAGAAAATTAAATAGAAATTCTTCAGCAAATGACACCTTAGATTCTCTTTCACTTTATGAATAAAATGAAAATTCCTAGTATTAACTAGAAGAGAAGAAAGGGAAATAAAAGCTGCACAGACTAGGAAGAAAGAACTGTACTCAGATAACATTATCTAAATAGAAACATCAAAAAGAATTTACAAAGAAAATTTTGGAAATAATAAGACACATCACGGCTGCAGGATATGTCTTAAATACGCAAAAGTTTATTGCATCCTACATATCGTAAAGAACAAGTAAAATTTAAAATAAAAATTACTGAAAACTAAGATAATGAAATACTAGGTATAAAATTAATACAATGTGTACATATGCTAAGAAAATTTTAAAGTGCTAATGAAAGAAATAAAACATAGCTAAATGGAAACATTCTACATAAAGGGATAAGGAGCTAATACATGGAAGGTATTTGTTGTTTCCAAATTAACATTACATAATAATGCAGTCCCAGTCAAAATTCCAGAGAATTGTTTTGAAGACATTAAACATTGATTCTAAAGTTTATTTGGGGAGGCAAAAACCTAACAAGCTGCTTTAATTGAAGGCTATCAACTCTCAAAGCCTGGCCGTGTTGTCCTTCCTCTAGCAAAGGTACACTCCCTCCCCAATCAGCATCACCAACTGGAAAGCAAGTGTTCAAATACCTGAGCCTATGGGGGACATTTTATTTCAAATGGCCACATTCCACTCACTAGACCCTGTAAGCTCATGTTCATCTCATGATGCAAAATTCATTTAGTCCAACTTAAAATTTCCCAGGGTCTTCAAAAGTCATAGGACTATTTAGAAGTCCAAAGTCTCTTCTGAGACTCATGGAATCTCTTAACTGAAACCACCTGCAAAAGCAAAAAGCAAACGATCTATTTCCAACTACATTGGCATGGAATATACATTCCCAATCCAAAAGTGACAAATGGGGACATAGCGAGTGAATACCAGACCAAAGCAGATACCCAGGAAGGCAAGCAGCAAATTCTTCAGCTCTTTGTTGTCCAGGACTTCAGTTCCAAAGGTCTTAAATGTCTCTGCCCCTCCATCTTTGCTGCCTGTGACATACATCTCTAACATACATCTCCCCTGTGGGCAGGTTTTCTTGGCAGATGTCTCAAGGATCTGCATCTCCAGCATCTTGTAGTCCCATTGCAACCCATTCTTCCCATTCACACCTGCATGAAATGATTCTTGTAGTCTTCTGGCTTCTCAGGGACTTCTTTTCACAGAAATCTCTTGCAACACATTGCCTGACTTCAGCCACTCTCTGAAACTTCAGAGGAAAAATTGTTGACTCCCCCCCTCCTTTTGCATCTATCAAATCTCTAAATCCAGCACTGTGTGGAGAAAACTGCCATTTTCCACTGTCAGCTTAGGACCGACCCTCAGTCTCTCAATGTATGAATCACATTTATAACAGGTTCTGTGTGTTGTTTTTGAGGATCAGAACTCCTTGGATCTTTTCTTCTCAAAAGTTGGGCATCTTAACTGGGTGGGTGCTTGTCCTTAGGGCACCCTTCCTATTGTGCCATTGTGGAGTCCAAGGCTGCTCCTTAATGTTGCCCATGACCTAACAATTGTGGATTTTCATCCAACACATACTTTGACAGTAATATTAAGTTTCACGGTGCTTTTTCTCTTCAAACTAAATATATTGAATTTCTTTCTGCCCCACTTTCTCTTTTACAGTGTAGATTTAAATAAGAAATATCAGTAATAACCATGCCACAATTCAACATTGTGATGTCTTATAATTTCCTCCAACAAAGAAGGGAGCCCATTACTTCTTAATTTAACCTTGAACATGCTTTCAAAACATGGGCAGAAAGTAGCCAGATTCTTTGCCAAATTATCCCATGAATGGCCTCTAGCCCAGATGATAATAAAAACCCTCTTCCCCTCTGAAGCCTCTTGAACTGGGTTGCTATAGTCTGCACTGCACTTGACACTGCTGGCTTCTAGGCTTCTTCTTGAATGGCCCACTAAGCTCTTGTTCTAGCATTTAGCCATCTTTTTCATCCAAACTTCTGAAGTTTCCACATTCCCCCCAAATACAACATCATCAGTTTCTTCACAACTATCTACTCTCTGGTGCCAACTTCTGTTTTTGTTACTTTTCCACTGCTGTGATAAAGCACCATGACCAGAAGCAACTTATAGAAGATTCACTTTTGCTTATGGTTCCAGAGGGATTAGATTCCATTGTGATGGAGAGGTACTGCAGCAAATGCAGGCATGGTGCAGCAAGATCAAGATGCTGAGAGATCAATATTCAATGAAAACATGAAACAGAGAGAGAGCAAACTGGGTGTGAGACAAGGTTTTGGACTCTCAAAGCCTTCCCTCAGGGATATATTTTCTCCAAGAAAGCTGTTCAATCTCCCCAATCAGCAGCACCAAGTTGTATTCAAATAACTGAACATAAAGGGAACAACTTTCATTAAAAACACCACCAGCCTTCATAAAAAGACCCAAACAACTCAAAATAGATGATGGTCCAAAACATGAAGCAGAAAACAATTGGATTGCTAGAAAATCACACATAAGTAAATCAAGGTGACCGTGGGTAAGACAGTGACTTTTAGATACAGCTCCAAACATAGAGTCCATGAAAGAAGTTGATAAACTTGGCTTCCTTAAAAGGAAAATGAACAGATAAACAAAAAATGAAAGAAAGAAAGAAAGAAAGAAAGAAGAAAGGAAGGAAGAGAGGGAAAGAGAAGAAAGAAATAAAGAAAGAAAAAGGAAGAAAGAAAGGAAGAGAAAGAAAGAAAGAAGAAAGGAAGGAAGAGAGGGAAAGAGAAGAAAGAAATAAAGAAAGAAAAAGGAAGAAAGAAAGGAAGAGAAAGAAAGAAAGAAGAAAGGAAGGAAGAGAGGGAAAGAGAAGAAAGAAATAAAGAAAGAAAAAGGAAGAAAGAAAGGAAGAGAAAGAAAGAAAGAAAGAAAGAAAGAAAGAAAGAAAGAAAGAAAATGTCCAGAGAAGGTACAGAATAGGGGACATTATTTGCAAAAAAAAATATCTGGACCCTGTGAAATGCCTCGGCAAGTAAAAGTACTTGCTGTGCAAACCTGAGGAAATGTGTTAGATACCTGGAAAAAATTCAGAGGTTGATGGACAGAATTGGCTCATCAAATTGTCCTCTGACCTCCACACTTTCACTGTAGCATGTACCCCAGCCCCCACACATCATTCATATACACACAGTAGCAATAATTTTTCAAAGACTTATCAGAGAAAGGACCATTATCCAAAATATACCAAGAGCTCCTAAAACTCAAACAAAATAAACAACACAAATAAAATGTGCCCCAAGTATCCTTACCATTTGATCTTATAATCACATACTTGTAGTTACTAAGTGAGCCCCATAAAAATAAATAAAGAAGGAAAAAAAAGAAAAAGAAAAAAGTGATGGGGAGAGATGGGAGGTGTTGGAAGGGAGGGAGTGGGCATGGATTTGATCAAAAAACCTTATATGCATGTATGAAATTCTCAATAAAGTTTCTGTAAAAGTTAAAAAAAAGAAATAGATCAATGGTGTCATAAAACAACTTTCTTTAATTAGAGAGAAGTTGTAGCTTTACATTGTTTAGAACATTTGCAAATAAACCTTTTATTCTTAGAAGAAATAAAAATTGCAGAGTCTTTAAAACAAAACAAAAAGACCATGAAAATAAGACTTGCGTGAACACAAAGAAGTAATATGTATATTGTAACAATTTTGATTATGGAAGTTTATTGCAAAGACAAGTGATGGATGCACTTTTTCCTTCAAAGACAGATCTGAAGACAAGTTCAAAAGACATTCTCAGAAGGATTCAGCACCATTGGGCTGAGAACATAGCCCACCTGGAGGATATCATGAAAGAAATATTTCCTAATTAAATGTCTGTCTTAAAAATTAATAAAATGAAGCTAACAGTAAAATGAGGCCTGGTTAATATTTTTGTATATGTAATCATTTTGCGAAATCATTGATTAAAATGTTTTTAGGTAAAGGACCTTAAATGTTTATTCCAAATTATTAAAATGTCACAAAGATTAATATTGAATATGGGTAATGACACTAATTTTTCACAAATTTCTGATTTTAGCTAATTAAAAAACAGGGAAAAGTGGTAAAAAATATGCTATATTTTGAGTACCAACAAATTCAGTCTGTTTTGTTGGGAAAAGCTTGGTATTAAACAGGATTTCTAAATGCTCACCATTTATCCTTAAGCATAATTCAAGCCAAGGTTACATTAAAGTATATCACAGATATGGGCAGTAGCTAAGATGTATTTCCTAAAAGAGAACAGATTAAGTCTAGTTTTGTGAAATTTGAAATAGCTTATAAAATTCAAGGTGGAAGGATTTTAATCTGACAGTTGCCTGATAAAATTTAGGCTGGAGAATTTTGTATTAAGAGCTGAGGAAAATGGTAAGTTCTAAGAATACACATTTAATAAACGCAAATGGCTTTTTAAACAGTTAAGTATATGCTTTTTTCTGATTGAGCTAAAACATTTACTTTAGTGATTTAGGTAATAAGCTTTCAGACAAAGAGAGAGTACAGTATTGGATGAGGAACTGGACTGAAGAGTAGCAGCCTGGTGCCATAATTCATTTGTTCCCATCCTCGCTGTTGCTAGTTTCCTATAACCTCAGAGTCAGTTATTTTCATATCGCCCTATCTGCTGTTTCAGATAAGCCTGGAATCTGTGGGTTCACAGAGAGAAACTCTTATCTCTCCGCATTAACAAAGAAAAATGAGTTACATGTACTCATTTTCAAAAAGCGAATTTGGCAATGATACATACTCTTGGAATGACCCCTAAAATTTTGAATATTTGCATTCATTAAAAGTTGTCTTGTATTTCCAATGAATTCTCAGAGTTCACTACTTACCAGAGGCAATGTTTATTTATTACTGATCTCATCATTACTTTGTGTTCATATAATTCATGTACAAGAAATCTTAAAGCTTGTTTGCTTTCATATACGGTTGCTTTAATTCCAAACAGTGTTTTTTTTTTTAATTTCTTTCACATTTTTGTTCTGATCAGCATTACCATTTCTTTTTATGGCTCTGTAGAAATTTAGTGTTATGAATATCAACAATTTGTTTATTCACTTTCCTGTGAACTTTTAAATTATTGTCAGGAGCTATTCATATTTTCTTAGATGGCTCTTGTATATGTACGTCTCCATATTTCAAGGGGAAATACCTTTCAAAGAAAGTCTCAAATTGCTGAATATTTGTGAATGGTATTGTGTAAGAAAGTGGCAGGCTGTTTCTGAAATCACACCTGACTTTATGCCCCTACCAGCAGAACCTTTAGGGCTTTTAAGAGTTTCAGTTATAGTTCATCCTTGCTAGTATTAGGAATTACATGGAAGATTTTGGCACTCTTGAAAATTGAAATGGCATCACACGTGGTTTAATTTGTATATCTCTAATGATTAAGGAGAATGCTGAGCACTTTTCCATGTGATTGATGGACATTCATATGTCTGCTTTTGTGAAATGTCTAGTTTTCCTTCCTGAAATTTTTTGATTTTAGATTGCTGATCTGCAATTTTTTATATTCTCTACAGAAGTCCTGCACCTGGAGAATTGCTATAAATATATTCTCTATGTTTGTAATTTTATTTGCTCATTTGCTTTAATAACATCTTTTGACAAACAGGCATTGTTAATTTTGACAAAATTTATTAATTTTTTTTTAATTTTGTGAATTTCATACATCATCATATTTAGACCCTCTCCCCTATCTGCACCGTGAATAGTCCCCCACCACCAGATTTCATGCATTCTGGCATATATGTTAAGGCCTATTGAGTCAAGATTGTGTCCCCAGACTTCTCTTGGTATGAGTTTATCCACTGGAGCCTGATCAACCTATCTATCACTACTCTCTTAAATGCGACCAACTCTCTCTCTCACCCAGCACTGATCAGTTACCAATAGTTCCTCAGCTAAGGTCAGGGCTTCTTACCCATTTCCCAAGTTCTATGCTGGGTTTTTGTCTGGTTTGTGTTTACATGGGTCTTACACATGCTTGTCACCATTTCTGGGAGTTCATATGATTAACTTCCCACTGTCTGGAAAACTCTGTTTTCTTGTGGTCATCCACCACCCATAGATTCTACATTCTTTCTGTCCCCTCTTCTGCGATGGTCCACTTTAATATTCCAGGCCAACATTTTATGGGTATTATTTTTTAATATCCAGGGAAAGATTTTTTTGTGTCTTGTGTGAGAATTCTTCAATTGCAAAGTATGAAGATTATTCTATGTATTTATAACTTTTTCATTTAGGTTAATAATGTATCTAAAATTAATATTTGGCTAGTAAAACAAAAACCATTAATGTTTTAAAAACATCTGCCAATTCCACAGTTGGCTGATTTCTTGTCATGTGTTTTCTAATTATATCTGTGAAGCTTACCTTGACTCCTCTTGGATTCCTGATAGTACAATGCAATCATCTCTAAATTTTTATTTTTTTAGTTTTTACGTTTTTGGTGTTTTTGAGACAGGGTCTCCCTGCAGCCCCAGCTGTCCTGGAACTCACTATGTAGACCAGGCTGGCCTTGAACTCA
The DNA here is from genome assembly GCF_000622305.1 of Nannospalax galili. Lineage (NCBI taxonomy): Eukaryota > Metazoa > Chordata > Mammalia > Rodentia > Spalacidae > Nannospalax > Nannospalax galili. The sequence continues at coordinate 1,636,161 of NW_008351881.1, read as the reverse complement.
CAGAGATCCACTTGCCTCTGTCTCCCAAGTGCTGGGATTAAAGGCGTGTGCCTTTATTTTTATTTTGTTTCCTTCTATCATTTTCTTTTTCCTTATTATAAAATGAAATTTCAATGCATCATTTTCCTGATCTTTTCTAGATCTTTCCAAAGGACTACCTTTATCCTGACTGTTTTCTCTCCTCTTTTCTGTTTAGTGCTCTCTCCCCATATCATTAATTTGGGCTTTACCTCAGCTTGGGCTTAATTACTCATCATTTCAGCTTTCTTAAGAATATTATGTCATAAATTCTGATCTTTCTAATTTTGTAACATAACTCCTTGTCCTAAACTCAGCTAGCTCCATCCTATGGCTACTCCTGAGACAGTCCAATTACTTAACTGAAGAACTCTCCTGGGGAATTTCTTCTTTTCAACTTTCCTTACATTCACACCTGAAAACTATTTACATACTGAATGTTTCTGGGAAAACAGTGGCTGGAGTCAGATTTGTTCTATAGCTATACTTCTTTGTGATTAATACACATGCAGTATCTGTAATTAAAATATTGTTAGATGTGGGCTGGAGAGATGGTTCAGCAGTCAAGAGCAGTGACTGCCCTTGGAGAGGACCCGGGTTCAGTTCCCAGCACCCACATGGCAGTTATGAACCGTCCTTAACTCCAGTTCCAGGGGAATCTGAAGCCCTCTTCTGACCTCCACGGCATTGCACGTCATGCATGCACTAACATACATGCAGGCAATACACTCATACACATAAAATAAAAATTATAAAGGAAAGAAAAAATTGTTAGATGTTCAACCTATCACTTTTCTATTCTATATGCATTTCTATTGTGAATGCATTTGTATAATTATAACTTCAGAAATTTCACCAAATAGTATTTTAAACTTTAGCATTTATCGAGGTTCTGGAATTTAAGGCAGTTTTTCTCCACAAGATATGAATTCACCAACTTGGTTGAAGTCAGCAACTGAGTAGTGTTTGGGACAAAGTGGCCCAGTTCCTGTTTCTGAAGCCTTCATATCCTTTTCCATGTGACCTCCACATTCATGATATTTCCACACCTTCAACATGACCTCTCAGTCTAGCAGTAAAACCCCAATTTCTATATATGTGTATGGCTCTGCACCAACAGGGCATGTTCTGAAAAGAAAAGCCCCCTTGTTCAAGCACAGTCCCAGGCTCTACTTGCTCAGCTCTTCTAACTGGACTTGACCAAGCCCCAAAACATTCTATCCTAGACACATTGCTTCTCTATGAGGCACCATGCAAGCTCTAAGTTTGATGAGGGCTATAGAAGATTCCTCATGTTTCTGTCAGCAAGCAGTGAAATGAGGTCAGTGCCATTTAGAAAGGGATATTTATTTTTTTAAATTAAAGTTGCCTTATAAATTTAGCCATCCATCAGATTAAAAAAAGGAAAGGAAAGATATGCTATTCTATGTAGTCTCTTGCTCATAGAATTAGTACAGAAACAAAATTTTCTGCTGAATAACTGTGGAACCAATGTCAGTACTTATGTCTAATATTTTCTCAGCTAAAATGTCACAGTGCAGAGCCCAGTAACTTTCTCCTTTAAACTAAGCAGATGATCTAACAGAAGCTGATGTCAAAAGTTTTATCACAGCTACCTATTACCTTATCTATGACTCTGGTTAACCTAACTTAATGTCTAATCCAATCTTATCTGATACAAAATAATCTAATGTGAATGAACTAGTATTATTTAATTTCTTATCAATATGATATGCCTTCATTAACATTCTTTTGGGAAAGCTCTCTGTGTTCTCTGGCTAATTGCTCTATTGATACCTTTTTAGTCTCAACTTCTGTCTAGATGGCCCTCCTCCCAAGTGACCTCTATTTATTTACAACTATGCTGTTTCATTCACTGCTTTTGGTATCATAGGTATTCAAAGTAGCCCATCTATAAGACACCCTATGTATTAGTCACTTTTTTGTTGCTGTGATAGAAACACTAACCCAAGGAAGAGTTTATTTGAGCTTACAGTTCCAGGGAAATTACAGTCTGTCATGGCAGGGAGGCATGGTGGCTGGAGGTGGCTGGAGCAGGAGCAGCAGAAGCTAAGCTCTCACATCATCAGGCAGGCACAGGAAACAAGAGAGCAACTCTAGATCTGGCAAGACTTAAGAACTCTCTAAGCCCACCCCCAGTGATGTGCTTCCTCCAGGAGAGCCACACCTTCTAAAACCTCCCCAAACACCGCCAACATGTGGGGACAAAATTTCCCAATGCTTGGAGCCTATGGGGGACATTTTCATTCAAACCACCACACCCTGAATACCTCAAAATACACATAACAGCCTGTGAATCTATGAGACAGAAATCACATATGTCAAACATCTGTTTCCTCAGCACCATGCACAAACCCAATACTCAGTGCATACAAAAAAGTATATTAAATGGCTCTGTGAATAACATATTTTCATCTGATCCCTAGCTTGGAGATACTAGACAAACAGACAGACTGATGAAATGTTATGATGCTAAAATTATAGAAACAAACTGTCACTGGTCAGTGACCACAATTCAAGCCTGATGGGCTTGGGGGCCCCAATGTATAGGTGCAGAAGAAATCGGGACGCAGGGGATGCAGAGGCGTGTGAACCAGTGCATGCTTTATTCTAAGAATCAACCTTATTTATGGTACAACAAGAGGAAAAGAAAATGTTCTTCTCAAGCCAAATTACCTCATCATGATATTTACAGTACTTTTATGATATTTGCAGTACCTTTGTGTTCCCAGGGCTCAGCCCTTTTTGGAATCATACCTGTCCTTCCATGCCTATTAAACCCT
>NW_008351881.1:1632521-1633152 GCF_000622305.1 Nannospalax galili | reverse complement strand
GTGTCTTCTGCTAGGGAAAAGCCTTACCCGTCATTGGCAAGCAGCTTCCATCAGCTATGCCCTGTCTTAGTCCAATTTTCTCTCAGAAGATCTTACCCGTCTTTGACTACTGGCCTTCATTAGGGGAGGGAGCACAATCTCATATTATGTACAATCACCTTGATTTGCCACAAAACCCCACTAAACCATTCACAATGGAAGTGATTCTCTATTATTTTCAGCTTTCATTTTCTCATTGTGATAATGCAAAGCAGTAATTAATGTTTCAGCAGATTGCTTATTAGTAAGGTGAGATACGATTCCAAGAACACATCGATACCCTATAAACACTATACATAAAAGTATTATAAAAGTAACAACTGAAGATCCAAGACTATGTGACAAACTTTGCCACCATCCTCAAGGATCAAGATGAGAAAGGGTATCAGCTAAGGTAGTTGCTACTTGATCAATAGAACTAGTAGAAGGTATCTCTTCTGAAAATATCTCATATATCTCTTCTTGTAACTGTATTTCATTAAAAGTTACATTATCCATTTTACCTTGAATATACAATTCTGTATTTTCCCATTCATAGTTGGAATCATTATATTTATATCAGGTAATACAAATTTCAGAAGAATTCCAATTG
>NW_008351881.1:1617420-1630690 GCF_000622305.1 Nannospalax galili | reverse complement strand
AAATTATAGGTTTTAACCTTAAAAAAATTGTAAAATGCAGAAGAAGACTTAGTACCAGCATAAGTGCCATTCAAAATATCCACAGGCTTAAGAGCAGCTAATAATTTCCATACATGTAATTGAGGAGAATATAATCTAGATCCTATTCTTATCTGAGGTCAAGGATTAGCTATTCCTCCATCCACCCAAGCCATAAGTCTGTCGTTCTTTATATGATTACTCATGGGAACAGTATCATTCAATATACAGTATGCAGAAGTGCAAGCAATCAAAGTGGACACAGCTAGAAATAGATGTTCTGGGGTAAGCTCCTTTCCTGTGTGACTAACCACAGACCGAGCCTTAGAAATAAAGGCGTTCATTTGACCCCAAGTGGGAGATGATAACCTTTCCTGATGACGTTGACGTTTACTAGTCAGTGATAATGTCGCCATTGTTTGGAGTGACATCTCTCGATCCTTTCTGTGCTGCACCGCAGTCTTCATTGGCCGGGGTCTGCAAACGGATCCATCGGCCGGGATGCCAGAAGGAGACTCCATTTCCTGTAGAGACAAAACCATACCCTTTGCCTGGAATCAGTAATTTTCCTGGTATCCAATCTTGAGATTCTCCTGGCTTAATCCAGACTTCCACTGGATCAGGTGGGAGTGATGATTCCTGTAAAAAATGCTTATCCGCACAAGATAAGATTTCTCCTTGGGGCAGATTTAGGAAGTTAATTATAAACAATATTTCATGTACTAATAATTTATGATTCCTATGTCCTAAGGTTCTAAATTCCTCATAATCTCGTGTATAATTCCTTCTTTTTAATGTTTTAATATACATTTTAATATATCCATTAGTTTGTTCTATTATAGCTTGTCCTTGAGGATTATATTCAATTCCAGTTATATGATTAATTTTATGGAATTCCAGAAATTTCCTAAATCGCCTGCTAGTAGAAGCAGGAGCATTATCTGTTTTAAGGGTGGTTGGAATACCCATAACAGCAAAACAGGCCAATAAATGTTCAATACTATGATTAGTAGTTTCTCCAGTAAGAAGAGTAGCCCAAACAAACTTAGAATAAGTATCTATGGTAACATGTAAATATTGCAGCCTTCCAAAAGCAGGTACATGAGTAACATCCATTTGCCATAAATCATTAGGCTGTTGACCACGAGGATTAACTCCAGTGGGCAGTGTTCGAAGATGTAAAGGGCGACATACTGAACAGTGTCTAATAATTTGTTGTGCTTGTCTATAAGGTATTTTATAATAAGTATGTAAAAATCCAGCATTAGTGTGTCTAGCATTATGATCAGCCTGTGCATCAACAAAAGAGACCAAAAGAACAACTCTAGCGTTGCCTTCTGTAAGTGGTCCCGGAAGAGAGTATCTAATGGCGCTTTAACCTGAGAAATTACTGCAGAGAAAATATTCTTAAGCACATAACTAACATATGCTGAATCAGTGACTAAATTACAAGCTTGAGGAAAATATTGAAGAGCATATACAGCTGCTTGCAATTCATTTTGCTGTGCTGAAGTGTAAGGTGTAAAGAAAACTTTATATAAGTGATCATGTACCCAAAAAGCACACTTTCCTGATTTTGTTCCATCAATAAAAACAGTAATTGCATTAGCAATAGGTACCTCAGCTATAACTGAATTCACTACAAAAGGATGAGTTTGAAGAAACTGCCAAAAAGCACCAGCAGGTTTATTATAATGCATTAATCCTACAAAGTCTGCTAAGGCTATTTGTAATGCGTCAGTTCGTGCAAGCAAGAACTGAAAATAATCTTGCGGTATAGAAATATAAATATCATCCACTTATAGCAATACTCCTATTACGACCTTGCATAATTAATGTAGCAAGCAATTCTTCATATTTAATGAGAGTTTTTGGAAATGTGTGTTTGGTATTTATCCATTCCAAAGGATTCTCATCTTGAGCCAGCACTGCAGTAGGATAATGAAGAGTAGACAGAATAATCAAATCAATAGGTTTACCAATATCTACCCATTCCAGAAATTTATTTTTTATAGTGAATTCAACATATTCAAGCTCGTGCTTTGCTGATTGTGTTAATTCTCTAGGACTATAAAGAGCAGGATCACCCTGAAGAGTTTGAAATAAATTGTGTTACTTATGAGTAGGAATACCAAGTACAGGACGAAGCCAATTAATGTCCCCTAAAAGTCTTTGAAAATCATTTAATGTTCTTAAATTCTCTAATCTAATTTGTGCTAAAATTGTGGATATATGCGTTGGCGTTTTAAAACATACCCTAAATAGTGATAAGGCTCCTCTCTCTGTATCTTATCCTCTGCTATAATCAATCCATACTCAGCAAGATGTCTAGTAACTACAGAAAGCAAACTGTTTAATAATTGATCATCTTTAGTAGCAAATAAAATATCATCCATATAATGTATAATCATTATAGAGGGAAATTGTTTACGTAAACACAATAGCGCTTGAGCAACATACATCTGACATGTAGTTGGAGAATTCATCATACCCTGAGGCAACACTTTGCATTGAAATCGACAATGAGGTCCCTGTAGGTTAATATAAGGCAAAGAAAAAGCAAAGCTTGGACAATCATCCTTATGTAAAGGAATAGTAAAGAAACAATCTTGCAAATCTATAATAAGTAACTTCCAATCTCTAAGAATCATACTAGGTTGGGGTAACCCTGGCTGCAATGCTCCCATAGGATGCATTGAAGCATTAATAGCTCGCAAATCAGTGAGCAATTGCCATTTTCCTGATTTCTTTTTGATGACAAAGAAAGGCGAATTCCATGGTGATACCAAAGGCTCAATGTGGCCTTTTTCTAGTTGTTCGTTGACCAAATGCTCAGCTGCTTGCAGCTTTTCTTCTGATAAAGGCCATTGCTCAATCCAAATTGGCTAAGATTTCCATTGTATCTTTATAGGAGATATATTTGACGTTATCTACAAAGACATTAAAATTATGGAACTACCAAATAAGCTCCCCATTGTTCTAATACATCTCTACCCAAAATATTTACTGGAAGTTTCAAAGTTCTAGTACATAAGGTTTAACAACAGCCATTTGCCCATCTATACTAGAAATTGTTTTATATTCCACACTAACATTAACTACTGATACTGTCCGAGCTCCAACTCCTTTGATATCACATTTCATCATCTGAGTTGTCCAATTAGATGGCCAATCATCTTTTTTAATAATAGTAATATCAGAGCCAGTATCAATTAAACCCTTAAAGGATCTATCTTGAATTTTGAAATTAATATGAGGCTGTTGTGTTTGCAACATCATAGCCCAATTGACTAAAATAGGATTAGTACTTCTAAACCCTCCAATCTGCTTTTTAGAAGAGGACCCTATAGGTATAAAAGAGGAAGAATTAACTGAGCAATCTTATCCCCTATTGTAATAGAATATGAGCTATTGGTAGTAATCAAAATTTGAATTTCACCTTCAAAATCAGAATCAATTACTCCTGGGCTTACTATAATCCCCTTAGCCGTTAAACTTGATCACCCAATTAACAACCCCCAAGTTCCTATAGGCAATGGACCATAAATACCCGTAGGTATTCTATAAGGAATATTAGAGGGGGTCAGTGTTATAGTTATGGCTGAGGGAAGGTCCACGGCTGCACTGCCAGTGGTTGCTGGGTTAAGGGAAAAGATGGTTGGGTTCCCCCGATCGTTTCTGAGGGGCCTCGGGGAAGGCCCCAACCTCATTTCCCAAATGTTGTGGTCAAGACATTGGCAAAGGCTGATTATTTCTTAAAAGTTTACCATCAACATCTGTTCTGGATCTACAGTCTTTAGCCCAATGCATACCATGACGACAATGGGGACATTTGCCAGGTGGATGGGATGGTGCCTTAGGGCACTGCCACCTCCTATGCCCCTTGGTACCACAACAAAAAGTTGCATCTTTCTAGTTTCAGATTGAACATTATGACAGGCTCTAGCATATTCCATAACATCACCTGTCTCTTTTATGGGTAAAATAGCTCTTTGGCAATCCTCATTTGCATTTTCATAAGCCATGACCTTTATTATTGCTTCTTGTGCAACAACCCCAGACACAGAACGCTCTACAGCCTTCTGAAAGCAAGCCAAAATTTCTACATATGGCTCCTGAGATCCCTGAACAATTTTAAGCCATGGACCATGCTTTTCTCCCTCAGGTTGTATGCGATCCCAAGCTTCAAGGCAGACCTCCTGAAGCTGAGCGTGTATAGCTTCAGGTACATTAACCTGCTGAGGAGGCAAGTTATATACTCCTGTTCCTGTTAGCATAGGAACATATAGCTCTAATTTGTGGATCAGTAGAAGCAGCATTATCTCTCACTAGGGAGGCAGCAAGGTCATAATACCACATAGTCCACTGGATATACTCTATAGTCCACTGAATATACTCTGATGGCTTTAATAATGATCTGCCCAGAATTTTCCAATCCTCTGGAGCAAGATTCCCATAATGATTAGCCAAACCTAGAAGAATTTCTTTCACATAAGGTAACCGTGAACCATATAGTGTTACTGCCTTGCGCACCTTAGTAATATGATCTAGATCTATACCTTCATAAGTAGGTGGTTGTGCAGATCCATTAGCAGTGGAGTGTTAAATAATTGGAAATGCAGCTTTTGATATAATAATTTCAGAGTCAGAATCAGAATCAGAAGTTTGCACCAATAATTTTGCAAGAGCTGCTGTTATGCTCAGTCTTCGTTTAGGTTCACTTTTACTTTGGGTTTCATTACAACCAGTTTTTTAAATTTCCTTCTCAGCTGCCGAGCCATAACTGAGTCCTCATCAGAATCTAATGAGTCCTCTGTGTCATCTGGACACAAGAGGCTTGGGGCTGGAGCTAAAGGCTCTTTCCTTACAGAACTTTCTACAGAGGGCTCTGAAGAAGTAGCTTCTTGAATCTCCCTAGTAACTTTATTCTTTAATTCCTCAGGAACATCATAGAGGTTAACTGCCTCAGTAGAAGTACAAAAAACCTGAGTTGGGGACAAACTATTTGGACCTTGATTAATTAATATAATAGCGGTTCTGAAAAGTGCCCACACAGACCAAAAATGAAGTGGTATTTTTTCTCCTGCCTGAAATGCCTTTTCCACATTTGTTCTGACTCTGTCCCATACTTCTAAATCTAAAGTTCCTGTATCAGGAAATCATGAATTAAACTCTACAACTATTTGCACACAATTATCTATCTGTTTTTGGACACTTGTGCACCATTACTACGAAGAATATGATGAATTAAAGAAACAAAAGGAGTAGACTTACCTTGTCCCATTACCCTGCAAATAAGTTTTTAAAAATAATTTTTTACTTATATAAACCAAATGCAGCAGCCAACTGGTACCAGCTGGTCAAATTATCTGTCACCTCCTTTGGATGACCTTTACTTACTTGGCCAAGACTCCGCCACCTCCTCTCGGTGACTTGTACTTACCTGCAACTCTATCCTGAGCACCTTCTCTGAGTGCAATGTCGGGGTCCCTGTTTGGGCACCAGCTGTCACTGGTCAGTGACCACAATTCAAGCCTGATGGGCTTGGGGGCCCCAAGGTATAGGTGCAGAAGAAATCAGGACGCAGGAGATGCAGAGGCGTGTGAACCAGCGCATGCTTTATTCTAAGAATCAACCTTATTTATGGTACAACAAGAGGAAAAGAAAATGTTCTTCCCAAGCCAAATTACCTCATCATGATATTTACAGTACTTTTATGATATTTGCAGTACCTTTGTGTTCCCAAGGCTCAGCCCTTTTTGGAATCGTACCTGTCCTTCCATGCCTATTAAACCCTCTATTCTTTACATATAACATTATTAGTTACACAGCCTTGTTATACAAGCTTACTTAGGTACGTTTAATAGGGTTCAAGGAACTGTCAGTCTCGTGATAGAAATCACTGCAGAAGAACATCCAAGTTCTCCGGGAACTGAGGCTTCCCGGTCCAGATCTGAGTTTACTTCAGGTCAGAACTTACTCTGAATTTACTTCAGATCAGAGCTTGGGCCTTCACAACAAACCTATGAACTCAATACTCAGAAAGAAAAAAATTGTTAACTTAGTGAATGCATTTGTATAAGTTTAAGTTTAGAAGAATGATTTTTTAAAATATTTTATATATTATTTTTATTTTATGTGTATGAGCATATTGCTTGCATATACGTGTGTGTGTGTGTGTGTGTGTGTGTGTGTGTGTGTGTGTACCTGTGTCATGCAATGAGGGGGTCAGAAGAGGGTGTTATGTCCCCTAGAACTAGAGTTAAGGACTGTTGTTAGGTGCCATGTGGGTGCTGGGAATTGAACTCAGGACCTCTCCAAGAGCAACAAATGCTCTTAACCTCTGAGCCATCTCTCTAGCCCCAGAAGAATGTTTTTGGTGAAGAGTAGAAAAGGGGGTATTATTTACCTAGAAGGAAGCTCATACTCAAATGATCAAATCATGCAAGTGTCCTAGTAGGATAGTACTTTTCACCCTTAGGTATATTATTAATGTAAATGTATAGCAGATTAGCAAGGTAGCACAGCATTTGGCAAATAGCTGAACACCATTGATTTAAAAGCATGGGATCTTAAGTATTAAATGGATTTATAGAGTCACCTGTATTTGCTTACAGTTTAGCTAACTAGAAGAGTTTTTAGCTTTTCCTATTCATCACTGAACTATAAAGCATCAGTTTACTAAATAGCATCCTAACCTCCTACAGGAATTTAATGCAGTTTCTAAATACAGACAACACTCTCGGCTAATAGCAGCGAGCACTTTGGGAGAACTGAATTTATAAGTACATTTTCATCTAGTGCTTTAAAAATGCAGTGCATTAATACAGTTAACTGACTTAACCCTTTTAGTAAAGGACTGTATATTTCTAAATGATTTTATTAAATACATTTATTAACAGTCTCTCACTTGGATTCTGATTACTCTCATCCTTGGCTCTCATCTCCCCCCACCTCTTTCAACAACCGGCCCCCTTCCCTACAAATCCCTTTCCCACACTCATGCCTTTTGTGTGTGTGTGACCCATTGAGTTTAACCAGGGCTATCTGTGAGAATACGGATTTGCAACTGCCCTTTAGTGCCTGCTGGGCTCCCCAGTAGTACACAATTGAAGACAATGACTGCTCCTCACCCAGAATCCACCAGTACCACTAGTTCAGCTTGGAAGGGTAGGCTCCCATGAGTCCCTCCCTCATCTCTGATTAATTGTTCAAAGGCTCAGTCTTGTGCAAGGACAGTGTAGGTAACCATAGGTCCTGTGAGAACGCATTTGCAATAGCCCTGTCCTGCATTTCCCAGTCCTCCCAAGCTTCTGGCTCTTACTTTTTTTTTTCCTCTTTTCTCTTCTACAGCCTTCCCTGAGCTTCAGAAGAGATGGTACATAAAGTGATTAGAACTTAAGTAATTATTTTAACAAATCATAGATCAGTTCATGACTGATAAGATGTAGCTAGGAAATTCCATCTTGCTTGGCCAAGAAATGAATTTTTGTATCAGGAGCCTCCTGTGCTGCTCAGGGGCAGTATTCTTGCCTCCGCTTCCCTGTTCACTCATGACACTAGAGTCACAGACGTTCTCCTGATTCAGACATTCTTGCTCTCACGTGAGAGCCATCACACCTACGGGAACCTCTGCAGACGGTAATTTCTCCCCATATATTCAAATGCTCTACCACCAGGTCTCTACAGAAGTGCCAGATGTGAGCAGCTGTCTTAGAATCTCATTGTCTTTCGTCATGCCCCTAGTTTATTATGTTGTGTTATATTGTTTCCTCAAACAACTTACCTGAAATCATTTCACAGTTCCTTTTAAATTTTATGCTAACTATATGCTGCATCACAGTGAGATGGTTTCTTTACAGTCTGATGTATCACTAAATCCTAGACACATATTTAGCAGTAGAAAGAACATAGTGAATAATTTGCTGAGACTCTGTCATAGACACATATGATATCTCTGATGTCAGGTTTATTACATTACAAAAGAAAAAAAAATAAGGTTTTATGAACATATGTAATTGTATATATCTGTGATTTTTTTTGCCAAAGCCATTTTATAATCTTTGCTTCAATTTTAGAATATTCATTGGAAAATGAAAATAATTTTGTAATCATGTACAAACATACATACATCAATTTCAGATAAATAATGCATCAGTATTTTCATCCCTGCCTGTCTGAATTAATTCATGCATTACTATGCACTGGCTTGTTGGCATATGCAGGTTCAAGATTCACCAGTTTGGAGTACTGCAGCACTGACTCAGAGGCCATATGGCTACCCTGCTTCGGTCCAAGTTTTGATCAATCAAATGATGCCAAACTGACTCATAAAATTTTAAAGAAGACCAAGATCTGATATAAAACCAACCTACTGAAGTACTTTCTTAAAATAAAATGTGCCCTGAGCATCAAGGGACGGGAAGCATAAGCTACACCAAATACATAAATATATAAAAATATACTTTATGCTTAGTGGCTGTCTCTGAGACAAATTGCCATAAATTTGTTTAATCTTTAACAGGAAATACGTCGTCCAAAATTTCAACTGGTACTGTGCTCATGTGTGTGACTGACATTTTTCTTCATCACCGGTAGCAATGGCTTTCATCCCATGAAGCAGGGTAGTTTATTCTTTCACCATAGCAATCTAAATAGAAAAGAAAGCCAATGCTATATTTTAGCAACGTTTAAATGCTTCTAAAGTGTTCAGAAATCCTTTGAAAGATCAAAATCTAATCATCAGGAAAGTGAACCTAGGAATCTGGCCCTTGCCCGTTCTGTGACTGTGTTCCAAACTATTCAGTTATGCATAGCACTTTTCTCCTAATTACTTTCTATTGCTGTGATAAAAACAGTGACCAAACCCAACTTGGGAAGGAAACAGTTTATTTGATTTACAGCTCACAGTCCATCATCAAGGAAAGCCAAGGCTAAAACTCAAGACAGGAAAATGGAGGACAGGCCATGGAGGTACACTGGCTTGCTCCTCTGGTCCATACTCAGCCTTGCTTTCTTATATTACACAAGACTACCTGCCCAAGCTTGACAATGCCCACAATGGACTGGGCCCTCCCACATCACTCAACAGCCAAGAATATGCATCACAGACATACCCAAAGGCCAGTCCAATGGAGGAAATTCCTTAACTGAGGTACCCTCAATACAGGTATGTCAAATTGATAACTGGAACTCTCTTGCACAATTGATCCCTTACCAACTTTTCACTATTAAACCGCAACCTTTCTATTTCTTAGCCCCAATATCTCATGTTAATATTAATACTACTATATGAAACAGTACAACTTTAAAAGTCCCACAGTCCTTAAATACTCAAATACTTTAAAAGTTAAAAGGTGCTTTTCAAAAAGTCTTTTAACTGTGCATTCCTATAAAATACAAATCAAGTTACACGCTGTCTTATTTCAAAACGGTACACAAGCAAAATCAAAGCCCAGCAATGTAGCTCAGTGTTGGACACCTGGGATTCACTCACTATATTCCAGGCTCAAAAGCACTTGGACAGCTCTGTGTCTTTGGCTCTGCCATCCACAGCACAGGGCGTGTCTCGTCATCTCAAACTGGCTCCACTCCACCACTGCCCATGGTGATCATCTCATCATCATGACATCTCCAATATGCTGGGGTCTCTTCTGAAAGTGAGGCTGCACCTTCAGCAATGACTTCTCCTGGACTCTCATAATACAAGGACTCAGATAGTCTCCATGGCCCCTTCATGCCTTCAACATCAGTACTGTGTAGGGAACTCTTACACAAGTCTCGTTTCCAGCTTAAGTCAGGGGCTCTGGACCATATTTTCTCAGTGATGACCCTGAAGAAATACTTCCCAGAAGATTTTGCAACAATGATACCAGTCTCTTGCTCCTCACAGTGATTTTTCAGCCCTAAGTTAGCCAGCATCAACTGTCCTAGTAAAGCAAAAGTTTCACTTCAGTGGTTCCGGTCTTTTTTTGATCACAGCTGATTCTTCAGCCCCAGCTGACCAGAAACCTCAGATTCCCAATTCAATATATCATATAAGCAGCTGTGATAGTCTTTGCTTTCCTTGAATCTTCACAAGCCAGACCTCCATCATCCACATTTCTTTCAGTGTAACTGTCCCATGCTCTGTAGCAATAGCTCATTAAGCTCTGAGTACTCAACGGCTTTTCCAGCCCAAAGTTCCAAATGCTTCCACAATCCTCCCCAAAACAAAGCAGTCAGCCTGTCACAACAAAACGCTTTCCTGGTACCAACTTCTGACTTAGTAACTTTCTATTGCTGTGATAAAAATACTAACCAAAACCAACTTGGGGAAAAAAGGGTTTATTTGGCTTACAGCTCATAATCCATCATCAAGGAAAGCAAGGCAGGACTTCAGGGCAGAAACCTGGAGGAGATCATGGAGGAATACTGCTTACTAGCCTGGTCCCCTGGCCCATACTCAGCTTATTTCCTTATACAACATAGGACCATCTACCCAGGGTGGCACTGCTCATAGTGGTCTACCCATCTGACACCATTCAACAATAATGAAAATGCCCACAGACTGGGACACAGGCCAATCCAATGGAGGAAATTCCTCAGTTGAGGTTCCCTCCACCCAGGTGTGTCAAGTTGACAACTGAAACTATTCAGCACATCATGCAGTTCCCAAAAATAGCTGCCACTGTCCAAATATACATAACGACACGGGATAAATGAAGATACAGGATAGAACATGCAGAACACTGAAGGGATACAAATTAACGTTAGCATTTCAGGAAAACATAAAACACTGACTAAACCTGATGGTAAGATCATTTAGTGTCCAAAGCAAAATCTCCAGAGTTTAACTGTATAGTAACTGGTACTATGTATCCATGAGATACTAGTTCTTAAAATCCATTATATAAGAAATTCAAATTAGGACCTGGGAGATGACTCGTCAGGTTAAAGTGCTTGTTGTATAAGTCTGACAACCCACCCACACAAGAAGAAAAAAGCCAACTCCCAAAAAGTTGTCCTCTAACCTCCACAGGCGTGCAATGGCACATATACACCAGCACTCAGAGTGAGAGAGAGAGAGAGAGAGAGAGAGAGACAGACAGAGACAGAGAGACAGAGACAGAGAGACAGAGACAGAAAGAGAGATAGAGAATAAAATTGTTTTTAAAATGCAATGGTTTTAGCCCTAAGTATGACATCAAATCTCTGCTGAGTCCAGACTATCTCTCTTGGCAGTGGGACTCTCAGAAGTTATGCCTTAGAACAACACCAGTCAACACAGGCAACTCTCCACAACGGATTCCAAGAGATGCCATATATGTATTACCAAATTTGGTCTGCATAAAAGAAACATTTTCAGATAAGCATGTTTCAGAAATGCTATAAGAAAAGTACAATATTAGAAGTACCATTTAGTTTTTTATTTTTTTATTTATTTTTAAAATATTTTATTTATTTATTTATTAATTATTATTATTGTTGTCTTTTTGAGACAGGGTCTCCCTGTAGCACAAGCTATCCTGGAACTCACTATATAGACCAGACTGGCCTCAAACTCACAAAGATCCGCCTGCCTCTGCCTCCCAAGTGCTGGGATTAAAGGTGTGTATATTATTTTTATTTCATGTGTATGCATATATTACCTGCAGGTAGGTAAGTGTACCCATGTCTCACAATGCCCACGGAGGACAGAAGAGGCTGTAGGATCCCCTGGAACTGGAGTTACAGAGTTGTCAGCTGCCATGTGGGTGCTGGGAGTCAAACCAAGTCTTCTGCAAGAACAGTCAGTGTTCTTAACCACTGAGCCATCTCTCCAGCCCCAACATTTAGCTTTTTAAAGTATGTGTAATTATATTAGTTGTTAGTGTTACCCATAATTCCCCACACTACAAATTCAAGAATACTAAGTGGGGAAATTACTCAGTGATAGCAGGTTTTGCATGTGGAAGGCTTGAATGTGATGCCTTGACCCATCGAGGTGGTGTGGTCTGCATTCCAAGTAGCACATCTCTTCCATTTACTTGGTGTAAGTAACTGCGTAGAATTTATTTAATTTCTTTGCTCATATTGTTTTTCTCAGACTGAAACAAAAATAATTTTATCTATATCATATCTAAATAATGATGAATCTGTCCAGACAAGAATCCTTTACCTCAATACCAATCTAAGACATAGTGGGTCCTTACTAATTGAAGTAGCTTGCCTTGTTTGCTGCCTTCATCACAAAAAGACCAAAAAAAAAAAAAATCTGTCCTCAAAAACCGGTATGAGAGGAAGGCCTTGTTCAGTATCTTGGGATGCTTGGTGGTCTTTGAACCACAGAGCTGCCAACAGTAGGTGAAAAGTCTGAGACGCACGTAGAAGTTCTCCCACTGTGTCTGCTCCCTACTCTACCACCCTTTCCACTGGATTCCATCCCTGTTTCTAAAAAGGAAGAGATAAGCCAAACTTTTCTTTTGCAACAAGAAAGTTTTAATTGAAAACAAGAGTGCTGAGCTGAATATGGCCTCAGCAGATTCCCCGCTAAATTAGACAGGGCTTTTCGTTTAAGTCTCAGTGTTGCTATGTCACTGTCATGTCACTCTGAGAACGATAGTGCTTTGTTATCAGCACTGAGCCCTGGCAGGCTTCTGATGTAGACTTAGACTAAAATAGAATGCCAGGATGATGAAGGCGCTGCATACCTTCAAAAACCTGCAGGCTGCAGAGAGACACAGAGGTGCTGGCCCACTGCCTTGTCCAGCACAGTGACTTTGATAATCGTCCACAATTACTTTAACATTTGAAACTGTAATTTGAAATTTTCATAGGGTTGAGTGAATTTCAACAGAAGCGTGAATATCTGTGATTCCATTAGAGGCATATCATCAAATTACTTATTCTCTAGGTAAATAGCTAATGATAATAATATAATGGTTTTGCTCTTTAATATGAGAAGTCTTTTTAGGCATTATTTAAAGAAAGAATGTTATAACTTGAAGATGCACAGCGAGGCCCAACATGCCAATAAACATTGTCGTCCATGGAATAACCATTCTGTGCCAGGTTTCTGCCAAGTTAGGTGCTAGGATAGGAAAACAAAGACTCCATGCCCTTTAGCAGAGATGCATAAAGGGACAATTATAAGCTGCAGGAGCAGACAAAGTAGCACACATAGAATGTCACTGAGGTGCAAAGTGAAATTACTTTGATGTTTCTTTTCCAACCTCTATGGGCAGTATGTGTATATGGCACATATATACGGATGGATATATATATATATATA
>NW_008351881.1:1604619-1617258 GCF_000622305.1 Nannospalax galili | reverse complement strand
TATATGCACATATACAGAAAATAAAAGTAATAAATAAATTTTAAAAAAGCAGAAAAAAAGACTCATTACCAGAATCACAATCTCCACAGATGGTTAGCTATTGACATGATGCAACCTTTGTTGGGTATAAACAAGATTTTCTTTATTTTTAATTTTAATTTAATGTGTATTATTTTCCTTTTGTGTGGATGAGTGTAATGCTTGCACCCATGTGGTGCAGTGCCTATGGAGGTCAGAAGAGTGAGTTGGATCTCCTGGAATGGTAGTTGTTAGCGTTCGTATGGGTGCTGGGAATGAAACCTGAGTCCTCTGCAAAAGCAGTCAGTGCTCTTAAGCGCTGAGGCATTGCTCCATTCCCAAAACAAGATTTTCTTTTGAAACAGATGAGCAATCAGATTTAAATGAGTCTTATCAGAACTGAGAAATATTAGTAAGGACTTAGCACAGCCATCTCTCCTCACATTGACCTCCACTACACAGACACAGAGGGGCCCGGGGGACTGTGTACTGAACTGTTCTCATTATCTATCCTTTACTTTACCCTCATTGTCTACCCTCATCCCACTGGTTCATGAGGGTGAGGAGTTGATGATTTCTTTTACAGAGGCATCTTGGCTCTTAGAACAATAGGAAGATTAAACAACATATTTTCTGAATAAGTAAGGTCTGTTTTTGAAAGTGATGAGTGGTAAAGGAAAGCATAAGAGTGGTCAGCCTTGGGACTGGAGAGATGGCTCAGTGGTCAAGAGCACTAGCTGCTCTTGGAGAGGGCCTAAGTTCAATTCCCAGTACCCACATGGTGGCTAACAACAGTGTGTAACTCCAGTTCCAGGGCAATCTGATCCCCTCTTCTGATGTCCGCAGCACTGCACTACATGATGCACTCACATACAAGCAGGCAACACACCCATACACATAAAATAAAAATTATAAAATATTTTTTGTAAAGGGTTCAGCCTTTAAGGACAAAGCCAGGTAACGAAAAAAAAAAAGTGAAAGCAATCAAGAGTTCTTACTTCTGCTTTTAGTCTGGGATATCAGACAGGCTACAGAGAGGCTTACCAACTCTTGCTCTGTGGTGATTATTAACTGGCTTTACGCTGGTACTGGATATTACAGCTATTTGTTTAAGCAGTGAACTTTCTTATGTGGCCATGGCCAGCCTGTGACTCCCTCTGTTGACCAGCTGGCCTTGGCCTGCCTCTGCCTCTGGAGTGCTGGGATTAAAGGCATATTCCCCCACCCCTAGCAGCAGTGCACTTTAAAAACTGCTGTTCCTGGTCAAAATTGGATGGTAAGTGAAGTATGATGCCTTATAATATTACTCAGAACCTGGAATTTCCAACAGAGCACTTGTTCCTACTGGTCTACAATGTTAGCACATTTAGATGTTACATGGGCAATAGCTATCTTCTAGCTGTTATCTTCTTAGCAGTAATGTTCTTACCTGATTTCTCTGATATCCCCATTTTCCATGTATATTTTTGGGCTCTTGGCAGTGAAGGAGGGAGTGACCTTATTTCTCTGAGCAAAACGGCCTGGATGTTGCTGTGGAGAGAAACAAGGATGACTAATTTTAATGAATAAAGAAGTTATGACTACTGTCCTCATTCTTTCAGTATTCTATAAACAATACTCTCAGAATGTCAAGCAGATCATAAGAATATCCCATATCATTTCTACTCATATTTTATAAAGAAACACTAACAAGCTGTAGCTGTCAGAATGAGCCTCCTTATGAGACAGGACAATGAAAAGCAAGAACACGTTATATGAAGAGATCAACAGTGTCTAAGAACTGCCTTTTGCATCTATGTGGAGAATCTATGTGGTTAAACCACAGCTTATAAACTTTAAAGTGTGTGCATGTGTCTGCATTGGTTTTCATTCTGGCTAGATTGGGAGTTTATTTAAAAATTTTATCCCAATTTTGAAAGAAAATAAATTTAAATACATCATAATTATTTATTGCTGATGAAGCTTTAGATTACGTAAAAGGCTAAGAAGAAAAAGATGCATTCTATTTTTTCAAAATAGACCAAGAAAAAAGCTTCTTCATCTGTTTGCCTTCCTCCAAATGCCCCCCTTTGGCCATAAAAAAAACATGCACATATACATACTTATTAAGGAAACATAAATGCCATCATCATTTGCTCAAAGTTCCTGTGTTGTCTCTACGAATTAATACAGTGACTGATACATAACCTCATTAATACATAAATGCAGTGTATTTAAAAATGGAAAGAGACAATAGAAAAGTCCATTAGATATGGCATATTGTACAGAATTAAATGTTGTTTGAAGTGCATCTTTCCATAAAATTGAAAGGTCATTTCATATATTATTCATTTTGTTCAAAGGAAAAACAACCCTGAATAATGCATTTGAAAAACAGGAAAGATTAATTAGAGGGGGAACTTTTATGAGACTGAAATGATAGCATCAAATAGGAAAAGTGTGTTATAATAGCGATCAGATTGTACATTTGATCATTCTGATAGAAAGCTTATCTATTTCCACATTCTCCGTTTGGCTGTTTACAAACCTTCCAGCAAAGTCATGGGATAATGAAAATAATACCACAAAACTTAGAAGTGATGAGCCTCCTTTGGTTGCCTTAAGGACAGAAATTCTGAACTACATACATACTAAATTTATTAGATAGAATTCTTACATATCGCTCATGGATAGATGGGCTTAAAATTACTTGTTTATGGTTTTCTTTCTCAAGTGAACAAGAGACACTTGTTCCTAAACAGCCAGTCAAATAAACTATGCCATTTCATTCTGTAGCGATAATGAGGTGTAGATTTTTTTGTGTGTGCAGGCAGCAATGATGTTAGTGTATACTTCTGAGGTGAAAGACTGGGAACTGAGATTGGCATGGAAGTCTTTTTTTGTAAATAAATCACAGATTATCCTACTATCATGAGTTTCAAAATCTACCAACTTGCAAAATCATCTGGACCACATAACCAACAGAAATACTGCCACCAAAGCTCATGGGGAGAAGCAGCACAGACCCAAGATACAAGGATTTGGGAGGTCTTTCTCTAGCTTTCCTGAACTTTGCAGGAAATTTGGTTTGTCATTCTCAGCACAGACTTTCAACCCAGGTCACATCTGTGCATATAACTGGGTGGGGACCTATGCAAGACGTCACTGCATGCTGGAAGAGAGCAAGCAAAGGAGCCAGCATCAGCTGCAGAGGGGAACATGGGAGGATGCCATTTGAACCTTGGTTCAGGATGGGCAAGTTGTAAGAATGTAGTTCTAGGTTCAATGAGGGTAAACTGTGAGAGCCCAGCTCCCGGCTCTGTAGTGACCCCACCTTCACCTGCCCCAGGTTCTGAGTTTTTCGAACTTTCAGTTAAGTGGTCAAAGTCTCTGCCTTCGTATCAGTATCTTTAGATTTTTATCTATCTTGTGATTTTAACTTTTAAATTCATTCACATAAAAATTCTTGACCTGTGTCCACTCTGATTCACATTTATTTTATTTCTCCCTAGCCCTACTCTATATTAGCTATGCTCATTAGATTTTTCAGTTCTTTAAGAGTAAGAAATGTATAAAGCCTGCTGCCTTCTTTATGTCAGTATAGATTCAGTGTTTAAGATGTGATCTCGCCCTGAGTGATTAATTATTAACAATGATTTATATTAGTGGGAAAATTTATACTGATATCCCCCTCTGCCTCTAATATAAATGGTTAACATATAACATAGATTTATATGTTTTAGTATCTACATACCTGTATAAACACACAATATTCCATGACCTTACTAGCCATAATGACACAACAAATAGGTCTTATTTACAAAAGGTTCTGTTCAGTTGTTAAACATAGGCTAACCATATCAGCTAGCAATGTTACTGCAAAGTATTTACTCAAAAGACTAAAAACAAGGATTTACAAACAACTTGTGCCCAAATATTTACAGCAGTGCATTTCATACTAACCAAAATGCAGAAACAAAGTCCTCATCAACTAACAAGTAACCAAATCTATGTAAGTAATAATATTCACTCTTAAAAATAATGGTATATGCATACATACTGCAGTATGGAATAAACTTAACAGCATATTAAGTGAAAGAAAAGTAAGTGACAGCATAGCATACAGACAAGAGGAATCTTGGCCAGCTATACCTCATACACAGAGCTAATATACAAAGAGAGACCCTTCCAATCAGTAAAAGGACCAATGAGTTGAACAGAGAATTCGCTAAGGAAGAAATAATACAAGGGGCCAATAAATACTTTGAAAAGTGCTCTTCATCCTTAGCCATCAGGTAAATGCAATTTAAGCTAATTTGAGACTCTATCCCATCCTAGTACGAATGGGTGTCATCAAGAAAACCAATGACAGCAAATCCTAGCGTGGCTGTGGGTAACGGGGAAGTCTTACTCCCTGCTGATGGGTGTGAAAGCTGCTGTATTCAACAGTTTTTGAAGAACTGTTGGTAATCTGTTTTCAAATAATTTAGTAATCTCGTTCTTAAACTACAACTGCCTTGTGACCCATCTATACCACTATGGGGCATGTGTTTGAAGAACTTTATATGCTTCCACAGAGATACGTCCCTGCTCACTACAACTCTTGTCAGAATAACCAGGAAATGGAATCAGTCAAATGTCTATTAACTGATGAAAATGTGGTTAATATGCATAATGGAATGTTAGTCAGCTGTTAAGGAAATGAAATTATGAAATTTTCAGAAAAATGGATGGAATGAGAGCTATATTAAGTGAGATGGTCCAGAGTGAGAAAGACAAACACCCAATGCACCCTCATTTGCAGATCTTAGATTCTAACTTTCTAAAAATTGGTTGGTGCTTAAGAAAGAACATGTGGCATTTATCCTATGACCTCCCCATGTATACGTACATGTGCACCTGGCTGCGTATGAACACCTACAAAATATAAGAAACACTGGTGTGGAATGGTACTAGTGGACAGTGGGATCACAGAGATGGGGAAGAAGGGTGGGTCGAGGGAGGAGCAGCCAAACTGTACTTGAAAATGCCTTAAGGAAGCCTATCCCCTGCAAAGCCAGGACACCACTGCCTAAAATGCTTCAGTGTCTCCCAGTAGATGCTCCCTGGGGGCATATATTTAATGCTTTGGAAGAAGGAATACAAGTCAGCTCTAGAAGGAATACAAGTCAGCTCTAGAGTACAGGCCTGAGTAAGAGGTTTGATGTTCTGTGAACAGCCTGTGGGAACAGCAGGTCAGTATGAATAGAAAAGTATTAAAAAAGTAAAATATCAAAGGCAGTAAAATGAAGACAAAATGACTCTAACAACAGCAGGTAACTGTCACATACATGTGACACAAATGCTGAGCTTATTTCCTAGGGAACTGAAGGGACAGTGTGGAATAGGAAGAATTTCTGTCATAGTTAAAACCTTAAAATTGCACACAGGATTTGAATAACTGTGGGTAATTGGAATTTTGTGCAATTTAAACAAGTTAGCTAATGCCAAGAAATTTTTCAGTCATAAAATAAAATTAATACATTTGATAGTACTACCTATATAACTTTGAATGAACTTAATAAATTTGATTAGTATTTTGTATAGTTATCATTATATGTATAGATGTATATATACAATATGTATATATATATATATGTGTGTATGTGTGTGTGTGTGTGTGTTTGTTTTTGCCTTTACTACTCCCTGACCAATTTTTTGTACTCTACTACTACTACTGCTACTACTACTATTACTACTACTACTAATTGAATGAACTTAATAAATTTGATTAGTATTTTGTATAGTTATCATTATATGTATAGATGTATATATACAATATGTATATATATATATATGTGTGTATGTGTGTGTGTGTGTGTGTTTGTTTTTGCCTTTACTACTCCCTGACCAATTTTTTGTACTCTACTACTACTACTGCTACTACTACTATTACTACTACTACTAATACACACACACACACACACACACACACACACACACACACACTCACGTATGCCTTTAAAGTCATCTTTAAAGTCATAAAGAAACCTAACAGGAGTCATATCCTTAAAAGAACAACCCCTTCTCAGCAGCCTTCAGTTTCCAATAGTTTCCCCAGGAGGACTGGGGAATCTTACCGACTTCCCCACATCTGTACTGGGATTTTGTCTGGCTTGAGTATACATGGTGCTTATGAATGCTATCACCAGTGCTGTGAGTTCATATGAGTAACTTACCAACTTTTGTTGGCTTTTGAGACAGGTTCTCACTCTGTAGGACTAGCTGTCCTGGAACTCACTTTTTAGACCATGCTGGCCTCATACTGACAGAGCTCTGCCTACCTCTGCCTCTTAAATGCTGGAATTAAAGGCATGTCCCACCACACATGGATGACTTATTATTGTACTTTTAATGTTTTTTTATTATTATTAATTATTATTATCTGACTGATATCTGAATCCATACTAGAAAAAATAAACTGGCTAGGAACTTGAATGCTTAAAATACTATTTCTGGCCAGGAAGTGGGCTAGATGACACCATTGAGGACAATAATCACTAGATGAAAATACTTTGAAGAAAAAGCAAGTTAATACGAATTTGGAATATTGTGGTGCTCTCCAATATTTGTGTAAAACCCCACTGCTGATTTCTCATGGGCAGGAACATACTTGAGCACCGTGCACAAAATAGAATGTGAGATGGAAATGGCTAAAAGCACAGCACAGGTGTTTTTGCCAGTCCTTTACTTTTTGAAAATGAAGCCGTTAAGAGAAGATGAGCAGGAAGTGTCAAGGGAGTAGGGGCACTCGGGCATAGCTTAGACCACAGCATCCTTGTGTTCCTCTTCTAACAGGGGACATGGGACTCTTCCATTGCGCTGCAGGGCTTGTCCCTTTGCTGGGTTGGTTTTCAGCTGGCTCTTTCTTCCTGATAACAGATCTTCTCCGGCTTGGATGCCACAATTCAAAGAATTATCCTCGTCCTCTTTGCTCCTTGATTGTCCCGAGTCATTTGTCCACCTGTGAGTGATTGCTCACAATGGCTGGGAGTTTCAGTGCTCTGGCTGCCCTTCCATGGGTCAGTTACCCACTGCTGGCCTCAGCTCATCTGATGGACATTACTGGCTCAAATCAGGGCTGACAGTCACATGACCCTGGGCAACAAGCAGATAAAAATAGCAAATGGCAATCCCTTCTGATAAAAAACAAGATTTACTGGAAGGGCAGAACAGCAATAAAAATAAACAAATCAGCAAAATCTAAAGAAGACAGTGGATATGTGAGAACGCCAGGAGATGGTGTGGTCTCAAAAGTCAAAATTTTAAAGAGGGCAGAGTCAAGAGTGTCAAGTACCTAGAAACAATTCTTCAACTGAGCTTCAGAAAGTCAATTGCTCTCACAAGAACAATTTCAGTGAAGGCTGAAGCCAGAATTCTGAGAAAAATAAAGACAAAGACGCTCCCCTGAGAATCATAGAAAAATAGAAATGGATAGAACGGGAGTCAGATATTGAGATATAGAAAGATTAAACTCACTGTAATCTAATATTTACTCAGTATTTAAATGCCCTTAGCAAGTTGCATTCAATTCATGAAATTAATGTTTATAATTTAATTAGATAAAATACTGCTTTTAATAAATAGAGAGCATAAATATTTAGCAAACGTCATTCTCAAGATGTGGATAGTAATTGCTTTGTTCAATAAGATATAGATGTGTGTATCAGCCACAGGACGCACAGAAAAATTACCAGTAATTAGTACAGTCTTTTCCTCGAGTAGCACTTATGTCCATATGTAGCATATGACAGCAAAGTGCTCACCAATAAAAACGAAAACTGCTTCTTTAAATAGTAAACTTTAAAATCTAAAGTTTCTTTTTTTTTCTTGATCTTTGAATAGGTTTTTTGTTGTTGTGGAAAGGGGTTTTTTAGAGGCCTAGATTCACACAGATGGTGACTAATTTAGATCACTCTTCAAAAATAGCAAATGAGTATGCAGTTTTTGTGCCACATACATGTCCTGTTCCATGCGTTAAAAGCTGTACCCGTAAATTCCTCCATGTTCCCTACTGAAGATTGTTTTGCAAAGGAGCTGAATCCCAGGTTTCAGATATTAGAGGACTTGATAACTTAGCCATAGGAGGTGGCATAACTGGAGGGTCCTCTCTCTTCACCATTATTTACTACTTACCTTGGTTGTTTTCTGTCTCTGAGGACCCTTAAGTCCCAGAATTCCCAGAATTCAATACTCTGAACTACTTGCCATTTTACTTTAAGCAATTTACTATTGTGTGGACACCTATCATGTGTGTGTGTGTGTGTGTGTGTGTGATATAGAGAGAGACTCAAGAAATGACATCATCAGAGAACATGGTTTCTCTTGCTTAGATACTGGCAAAAAGTTCAAATTCCCTATTTTCTAAGACCTACCCTTCCAGATCTATTTCTTTTGAGAGTGAAATGGAAGCATTTTGTGGCATTTCCTAGCAACATCTCAGGGGTGCTTTTTCATGCTTTGGCTGTGGCTGAACTTACCTGCATTTACTCCTTCTGGTAAAATGTGTTATGTTTTCATCACACCCATATATTTCCCTTTATAGATGTTTTATTCCCCTACCCACCCTTGATGGGTTTTAGTTATATAATAAATTTCACTTTGATCTCATTTGTGTGCTAGTCAAACAGCAAACTGACAAATGTGTATTTCAGGTAATATTCTAAACTTTGGTTTAGCATTCCCCAACTATTTTTCTTAATGTGCATTATTATTTGGAATGGACAGAGCACCTCTTCTGGTTATTATGTTAAAACTCCCAGTGCTCTGAACAGGTCTGTTGTAGTTCAGATGGTATCCGTGCCACAGAAAGGCACCATCTCCACAGCCTTAGAAATAGCCTCTAGATCCATTTATTAAACTTTCTGTCCAAGTGGAACTTCTGTTGTTCTCAGCATACCCTTGGGTGGCACCTGCAAGGCATGGTTCTCTTATTTCTGAAAGGAAAACTCTTCTGCTCTGCCATTCAATGGCTCCTCCTTTCCAGATAAATGGTGATTTCACTTGGGGGTAAAGTACTTCCTAAGGAGCATTACAACCCTGCATTATTGGGACTAACACTCAGGTGTCTCCCCATTCCAAATGTAGATGAAAAGGCTGGGAATTTTTGAGGGAAGTGTCAATTTTTTCCCTTTGCTTTCAGGATACTTTATCACTGAAGGTTTACAAACAACTGGCTAAACGAAGGATGAGTGGGTTCTAGGTAGCAGCTGATAGGCAGAGGTAGAAATCAGCAACTAAAACTTCAGACTGTTTTGAGGAGGAAACCATTTTGGCTACAGCAGGCTTCCTTGATAAGCACACAGGGCACTAGTGTGGGACTCAAACTATCACTTGACTCAGTAACAACTCTCAGGCAGCAAAAGTGCAGACTTGGGCTTTCAAACTACTGAGCACTAATGAAGTTCTAAATACAACTCTCAAACGAACAGTTACAGGGGTAAACTCTTAGAAGTCAGTGTGCGTAAAAATTAGCTGGGAAGCTTATTAAGTTGTCGATTCCATCACACGCCTGATTCAGACAATAGCTCCAAACCTACAGTATTCACAAGCTTCTTGGAAGAATCTGTCAAGATGATCTGGTACTACACTTAGCACCAAGGAATTGTGAGATTTCTAGTCTCCCATTAGAGACACTGATGGCTTCCTGCTGAGATTAGTTTAAATAGTGGTAAACTCCTGGTTCTATGACTTGTGATTGGTTTAATGAAATCCTGCGTTTTGGTAACCCAAGCTGAAATTGAATGTTTTATTGACATTCAATTAAAATGAAGGAACTTGTTGGCTTATGAAAGGCTTTTCAGGCTACCAATTTCTTTCAAAATAATACACTACACCAAAGATGGAAAATAATTTTTATCTTGATAAGTATTGACCAGATTTCTTCAAAGCTAGTCTGTGCCTTTGAAAGTTTTTTTTTTTTTTTTTTTTTTTTTTTTTTTTGTAGCAAGCAAACAAGCAAGAAATGTTAAACAGCAGAATGTGAAAAAAGGCAAAGCATTTCTTCCAATCATGAAATGCAACAGAACACATGATGCCTGGGAATAGGAAGCCTGACTTTCAATCTGTCTGATGGAGATGATATCCAAAATTAACTGTTTGTGTGCTGAGCTGTAGCAGGTACAAATATGTAGCACAGACTCCTTAAACATTTGCAAGCATCCAGAATTTATTCCCAGATTGATGAATTCTATGACACAATATATATCATAGTTGAAATTTACATTTACTCTAAAATGTAAAATAGCTCTGTTCCCTGGGGTGAAGAACACTGTATTTAAAATAAATGTGAAACATTAAATTTCAACAGAAGCCATAACTGTCTTATAAAGTGGATTTAGGTGTTAACAAACATCAGTACTTCAATTTTATCTCTTTTATGGTGAAGCACAAAAAAGAAACACTTTAAACTTTTTGTTGAATAACTAATATCTTGAAGGAGAGAAGTCAGTCATGTTTAGGAAATTAAACACATGTGAAACTCATAAATTTCACCAAAATTAGCTCATTTTAGAACATTCTATTGCACGTATAACAGGTACTTTGCATTCCTGATCTCATTTATTATCACGTGCACACCATGAAATGGAGTAACCCTGCCACCCCCTTCAAGATCATGAAACTAAAATAAGGAAGGGGCCTGGCATTGTGGTACACGCCTTTAATCCCAGCACTAGGGAGGCAGAGGCAGGCAGATCTATGTGAGTTCTAAGGCCAGCCTGGTTTACATAGTGGGTTCCAGGACAGCTGGGGCTACAGGGAGACCCTGTCTCAAAAAGACCAATAAATAAATAAATTAATTAATTAATTAAAAAAAAATATATATGGAAGGCAGAATACTAACCCCTCTTGTTTAGAGAGGAATTACTACATCTTAGGTGATGTAAACATGCACTCCAGTATATGTCACATGTTCCCCAAATGGCTGACCTAGTTTACTGGTGTGTTCTTGTAGCTCTTGGCTCCCCACTTGCGGGAGTATGGGTTTTGTTACTTTTTAAAAATTTAAGCCATTCTTATAGTCATGTTTGTTAATTTGCAGTTTCCTTATTTGTGAAAAGATTAATCCCCCTTTATTTGTTGACCACTTGATGCTCTCTTTCATTAAATATTTTTCTTATTAAAAATTCCAGTGTGATGGCTGGAGAGATGGCTCAGCAGTTAAAAGCACTTGCTGGCCCTCCAGTGGACCCACATTTAGTCCCTGGCTTCCACAAGGAGGTGTATGACTTGCCTGAAACTCTAGTTCCGGGAGATCTTGAGCTCTCTTCTGGCCTCTCTGGGTACCTGCACACACATGGCATGCAGGCACATATGCATATACATAAATAAAAACATGCACATGAATAAAAATAAAGACATAAATAAATATAAAAGGAATAAATATAAATAAAATTATAATATTTATAAATCTGTAGTTAGTTACAACCTATTTTACACTAACATGTATATTTCCCTTTCCATATTTATTGCTGTACCTTCTAACACAAATTTGAATTTTACTTTAGCTTATTTTATAATTTTTCATTTTCTCTTTTGTCATACTGTGTTTGGTTTAGAAAGCATTTCTCTTATGAAGCCTTTGAAGCCAATATTTTGCCTTTCATTTAAGTCGCCAACAAGTCTATATTCAATAGGCTTATTTTGAGGCACTGTGCTAGTTATTTTGGGTATCTTTATACCAATACCACCTTCTTTTACTTATACTACCTTTATTAGATGCAATCAGCAGTGCAGCAAGCATTATTCCAGCAATTTAATTTCCATATACAGTAAAGAATCAACTTGTCCGGTTTCATTAGCTATGTTCTTCGGATATGGATAATTTATTGAATCTGAAAGTCAGTTGGAGAGAAGTCAACACTGTAGAACACCTTCATTCCAGACCCATCTTATATAATTCCTTAAATTAAATACTCACTGATTCGTCTCAATAACATTTAAAGATTTATTTATGCAACTATGTATATGCTTATTTCTAGGAAGTCTTTTATTTGGTATTTCATGTTTTTTGGATTATTATTTCATCTTCAACTTTCAACTTCATTATTTCTGAAGTTTCTTTGTACACTGGATTCTAACATCCTCTCTGCTCTTCTGACCATCCGTCTACGCTCTCAAGGGCTGTGTGTCCTACCAATCTCTGTACATTGATTCCTCTCCTTTCTTTGATTATGTTTTCAGGACTTTTTCAACTGGATTAATCCTTTCTATGAATAATCCTGTAACCTTGCTCGTTCTAGCTCTGGTTTCTATTTCATTTATTTCTAATGTTGTCTTACTTGGCTTTCCTTTGCTTTCTTTGAGTTTATTTTAATTTTAATCTGTTTTCTTGAGAAAGTTGCTGGCATCACAGATTTTAAGACTGTCTTCTTTTAAAATGTGTATATTAAAATTCCAAAATACCTGGTAAGTACAGTTCAGTGTCATTTCATGTAGTAATTGTGTTTCATCATAATATAGTTCAAAAATTTGGAAATTTCATTATGATTTCTCCTTGAAGATAGGAATAATGTAGGGAATCCCTAATTTACAAACACATGGAGACAATTTTGGACTTACTTGCATTTAGATTAACTACACTGCATTTCTCATTTATGGGAT
>NW_008351881.1:1602835-1604125 GCF_000622305.1 Nannospalax galili | reverse complement strand
TGACAGAGAGAGAGAGAGAGAGAGAGAGAGAGAGAGAGAGAGAGAATGTCATGCCATGAGAAAATACGTATTTATCTTAAGCATAGAGAAAACAAACTGAGCACAGGAGGGACATGTTTTATAATGCTCATGTTAGTGGTCAGGTAAAGGCTAGGGGAGGTGACACACAGGAGCTAGTCCCTGCCTGCCATGTGAACCTTGCTTGACCACACGAACTGGTGCTCACTGTCTTCCTTTCAACTATGGATCTGTTGCTGCATCCATGCTGTTAAAATGGAACACATTATGATAAATTCTTCATACACATGTACCACATTTCATTTATAATGTCTATGTATTTCCTGGAAAAATATTTCATGCCTCTCTTTGTTCCTAATTTTGCTATTCCACTCTATTGAATAAAGGGAAATCAGAGCCACAATAGTTCTAGCGGTGAGCTGCATTGCCCAACTAACAAACTCTGACATAGTAGAGTTGGTTTATGAACTCCCGAGATTTGTTCTGCAACTGAAATTGCAGAAATGGGCCCCTACCTTCCTTCACCTATCCCCTAACACATTTTTACCATGGTACTGTATTTTTGTGGATGTAAGTAGGATTTAACCACATATTAAAAAGAATGTTGTCTTTGCTACAAGGAAGTACTTTATCATTTTACTGATAACATTTATGCTTAACATTAAGCAAAAATATTTTTAGGGGAGGGTCCCCAAGGCCTCACCCTGGGCAGAAGACTTATTGGCAGTTGAGGGCTGCTGAAGGAGAGTCACTTTCCCTGGGGAAGTGGCAGTTCTCAGGGGATGACCACACACCTGTGCCCATATGGGCCACAATAATTAGGTTCAGGGTCCTATTAGTAACAACAACAACAAAAATGAGTACATGAATTTGGGAGGAAGACAGGGTGGATAGAAGTGAATAGATATTATCAAAGTCCATTGGATCAGTGCTTGAGATTCTCAAAGAATAAATAGAAACAGTTTTAAAAGTTAAAAATATAAAAGTAACTTTTATAATTTGCTTTACCTCTAAGTTATGTTTTATGATTCCAAACTATAAGAGATAGTGAAGTCCCAACTTGCATAAGAGCTTGCTGGAATAAGATAAAAATCCTCAAACAAGCCCTTTACAATTTTGTTTTTTTAAAAGTTAAAAATATAAAAGTAACTTTTATAATTTGCTTTACCTCTAAGTTATGTTTTATGATTCCAAACTATAAGAGATAGTGAAGTCCCAACTTGCATAAGAGCTTGCTGGAATAAGATAAAAATCCTCAAACAAGCCCTTTAC
>NW_008351881.1:1600083-1600267 GCF_000622305.1 Nannospalax galili | reverse complement strand
CCTCTAAGTTATGTTTTATGATTCCAAACTATAAGAGATAGTGAACTTGCATAATGCATAAGAGCTTGCTGGAATAAGATAAAAATCCTCAAACAAGCCCTTTACAATTTTGTTTTATACACAGACCCTTTTGTTAGAGTTCCCCTCTAGAACATATACTTTATAATTATAAAAACTATATAAA
>NW_008351881.1:1585722-1599999 GCF_000622305.1 Nannospalax galili | reverse complement strand
TTTTTACATATGCAACACAGGTTAAGAATTTTTAAAATTGTTCCAAAGAATTCCCCTGGAGGCCTCTCTTCCTAACTGATAAACACCTCTACCTGTTCACCCAGGTGCTGTTAATTGCTTTCAAAATTAGAATCCTGTGTTTTGAACTTTGTCACTAGCAATAGTTCTTAAATTCTTCGGATACTATTAATATATCACTAGTGGGAAGAAAATGTGATGATATTTTCAGGAGTCTCTTCCTTCTTAATTTCAGTATGCTCTTTACCGTACTTTGGACATGGGGTCCGCTATATCAATGGAAATTGGATGCCCATGTTAGCATAATGTTCTACTTTCTCTTAATTTTTTTTTTTTTTTGCTTGTATAGAAAGCTCTGTGAGCAGGCGTTTTTAATTAGTGTGGGGTTTATAAAGCTAGAGCACGCTCACTTTAGCTTTTCCTAATCTTAGTAGTTTTGCGAAGCTATTTGCTCAGTCCTGCCTCACATTATTCTGTTTTCATAGAACCTATTTATCTGTTAATTAATCTTTAACATTAGGAATCACTATTTGCAGAGCATTCTCTTACCCTGTAAATACTGAATCCTAAATAAATTATATTTTATTGTGTCTTATTTCCCAATTGAGTAGTGAATTGGTTAGGGATTAGTTGAAACTCTCCTTAGCAGTCTTTTCTCCTTTTCCATGGTAAAGTACATCATAAATTATGAGAATAAATGTTTAAATGCTATAAATTTGCATAAATTATTAGTTAATGTACAG
Organism: Nannospalax galili; assembly: GCF_000622305.1. Lineage (NCBI taxonomy): Eukaryota > Metazoa > Chordata > Mammalia > Rodentia > Spalacidae > Nannospalax > Nannospalax galili. The sequence goes on along the minus strand of NW_008351881.1, from coordinate 1,599,238 downwards.
TGTTAATATTTTTGTTAATGAACTAATATTTTTGCTTGATTAAATTTAGTTTCTTATTCCATTGAGTGTAGTTTCATTTTATTGCAATTAATTTTGAGTTGAGTTGGGGAAAATATTTTTATTTTTACTTAATTTCTTTTCTTGCTTATTTTTATCTGTCACTTTAGTGGAGTGATTGGAAAGTTACTTTCTTTGGTTTTGTTTGAGTATCTAATTTTGTTTGTGAGTATAAATGAAATTAACTCAACTATTTTTATTTTGGAGGTCTATATAAATAATCCTATGTAGTAGGATTACACTAAGGATTTTAAATTTGTTTATGGAAGGTATTCTCTATGTCTGATCAATATTATTCATCAGAGAGGCCTTCAAACTGTCTGTCTTCTGAGAGTTATGGGTCAGTTTCTCAGAAGGGGACTGAAGTGAGAAGCATCAGGGCCCTGATGACACTGTAGACTTGCAGCTGACTGAGAGTTGAAAAATATAGGTGGCGTCTGCGTTTATACGGAGAGACTGCTCACATGTGTTTTCGTTGATATAGATGAGATGGCAAAGTGCAGTAGGGCAGGAAGATGCAGAGGAGAAATCAATTTTAATTTTAAAAGATTAGACATAGAATATAAACAAAATCATCAAGGAACCATGAAGGCCTAATATAAAACAAATGTGCAGCAATAGAGTTCTCACATTTAGATACAAGCAAATGATTCCAACTGCTGCCTTCATCTAATGATTTGGAGTTTGGTTTCCCCAGAGTGAAGTCTGGGGCAGTGATATTCTCATGGCATTTATCTGAATGAAATATTTGGTTTCTTCACAATAGCTCTTTTCCTTTAACTCTCAACTGCCGGACAAAGATTATTTTTAATATCCGTTGGTATCAGCTGTGCATAGTGAGACATACAAACCAGCATGGTACACATACTGAGCCCCTGCCAGACTCAGGGAGTAGAAAAGGTCGTGGGGGGAGAATAGTACTATTTTGTAACTGTTTACATTGTTATTCTTTCATCCCTCCATATTTCCTAAGTATAGTTACAGAGTTTATAACTAAGAAATTCATTTGACCAGTTTTTAACGACCCCAAAAGCAAGTCATTGGTATTTTATTTTCATCTCTGAGTTATTTTTTTTTATTTTTACATTTCCATTATTCACCCTTGTATATAAGGCTACACAGAAACCTTTGTTAATGGTTTTTCTTCCTTATAATCTAAGGTAAATCTATGAAGAAGATAGAGTTAGGAACTAGAAATTCGTTTTGCCTCATTTTCTCCATGTGACATTTTGCCCTCAAACATTCAAATGGAATTGATATATAAAAAATATGACCAGGTATTTTAAAATTCTGTGAAATTTTATCCATTTAACCACAGAGATTATTTTCCTCTCTCTCTTTTTTGGAGACTGTGTAGGCTTAGCTGACCTAGACCTTACCATGTAGGCCAAAACGTCACATCCACTGGGGCAGTATGGGGAGTACAAATACGGGAAGGGGTCTAGATATGATTAAGATACATTATATGAAATTCACAAATATTCAATTAATATATATATATACATATAAAAATATATGGAAAAGCCAGGCACGGTGGCACTGTAAAATATATATATATATCAACCTTTAGATTTGCATTACATTTAAGCAGAGGAGGGAAAAAAACTGATTACATGTAGTCAGAGCTAACCTAGGCAGAATGATAGAGGTACCATTTATGAAAGCTGTAGGAAGCTTATTCTTTCCCAACTGCTAGTCAAATACAACTCAACCACACTAGTTCAGTGAGACTTGGAGAGGCTGAAGCCAGGAGAGTCACATTCTCAGAGTGGCTGACAGAGAAGCCAGAGGCTGGCTTATGTTATCCACCCAATACACTAATCCAGTGTTGAAGTGAAAAATCACTAACCTGAGAAAATGGTTTGTGGACAGGTCTATTGAAGAAAGACTGGTAAATAGAATCATTTCCAAGTTAGGCCCTGAATGGATGATTTATAAATCATTATTTGATTAAGTTTGAGGCAATGCAGCTCACGACAGAACTTGGCTCCTCCACAGTTTAGTGTTGATTCATTCTCTGTGGTAATGCAAGTGGCCCAGAGCATGTGACTTCCATACATCAGGAGGAAAGGAACTCAGAAAGGAACATGCCCAGAGAGACTTATCAGTAAATGTTCTGAGGAGGGCTTTCACTTTTCTATTAGACCCAGAATTGAAAAATGGATATTGAAGTAGCTAATTATATTGCAATTTTTAAGACTATGATATGGCAAGTTCCTGTAAAAAATAGAATATAAGGAAGTCGATGGAACTTGGCAATTTGATCTCACATTTGTCACCAAAGATGTTCCCAGATTATAAAAAGTGTTCTCCTATGGTCAATTTCAGCTTCCTCTGTCTGCCTCAACCACAGCATGCAGAATGGCAGTCAGGTTTTTTACGGCCATCTCCATTTTCCTCTGTGTATTTCAGACAGCATCTCTGAACAACAGCTGCCGAGTGCCTCTTGACCATCCGGAACCCCTGAGCTTATGAGTAGCTCCACTCCTCAAGTTAGCAAAGCCAACAGCCTTGCTGAAGTATTTATGAGGATTACATGGCATCTTCTCTTCCAGAAAAGAAAGTTTCCCTTTTAATTCAAAAATTAAATCTCAGTTTTGGTCATCTATCAAAATAGTCAATAAGGACCTGTGACCAATAGCATTTTCATAACCTTCCAAGTATGCACAAAAAGCCTATTTCCCTGGGATTGCCATGACAGATTTGGGCTTGGTAGAGAGAACACATTTCCAGGAAGGCAATTGGATGAAATAATGTTGTTGGCTATGGCTTCACTCACTATAGCTAGCCATTTGCACCAGCTTGTCCACATCTCTGCAGTCATATCCATGAGATGTTTCTATACTCTTCTGCTATTAACACTTATCAAAATTTCTCTTTTCATTTTTTGAGGTTGACACTTAATGGAAATATCAGGTTATGTTTCATTCCAAAAGCCGACTATGATTGTATTTTGCTCCAAGTACCACAGATGTCCCATTACATTTAAAAACTCAATATAGATGTTATTTTGTGGATTTTGTATAATTTATTAGTTAAACCAATGTATTTACATTAAGTCCACATGTCTGTACATTTCATTTTGGATTTGAAGAAAAAAATGAGACAGTGTTATCTAGGAAAGCCAAACATTCCAAACAGAAATAAGGCGATGAGGTCTTTGGTTTATTTTGGCTTGGGTTTTTTGTTATATATCATTATCAGATTACTGCTGAAGGCTCACATATGCAACATAATATCTATCTGAATGATTTTTACATCTTTAAGGAAAAGCAAAATGTTAATATAAAAATTTCAACTATATGTAGCAGACACATTTTAAAATGTAGTTCTTACTAAACATTTTGAGTAAAATCCTTTTTCTTTTAAGTGCTTTTGTTTGTTTTTTAATTTTATTTTTATTGAATTTTTGCAATTTTCAAGCAACATACTTTGATGGCATTTAGGTATTTCCCCTATCCACACACCCCATGGCCCTTCTCTCATACATATAACACAGCGTATAGAATCTGATTTATGTCCTTCAGTGTAGGTCCATTCACAGGGCCCACCAAGAATCCCATCCCTGAAAGACAGTCATTCTCACTTGCAGCAACTATGAACTGACAAAAAATTCCTTAAGTTGGATTGGAATTTCTTATCCACTTCCCCATGTCTATGCTAAGATTTTGTCTGGTTTGAACTTGCATATTAGTTGTGCACACTGTCACCATTGTTTTGAGTTCTTCTGAGTAACTGACCAGCTGTCTGGAAGGCTCTGATCCCTTGTGCTTTAAGTGGATTTAACGTAGTCAAAATATACTTGCAAAATTAAATAAAGTCAGCAGCACAAGAAAGAAATGAAAGCTAAATGCACTAACACAAATTGTGTGAGGTACTTTAGCACTTACATATTTTATATGCAAATATATGTATTTTATATGTTCGTATACATGTATTAAATAAGTATAATTTATATGAAGGATATATGTGTTTTTATATAAAAGGCATCACTTTGTTTTATAGTTGTTTGAACACTTGTTTGGCTTTTATGTAGAGCTATATCTCTTGCCAATCTGCTGATACTGTCTAGTAGGTAATAATTCAAGCATATACTATCTCATTATTTTAGTGGGTTAGAAGGTCAGTCTATAGGCTAGCATTTATAAGGCTACCAATTAAAGGTCAGTAGTCTATGTGTTGACTGGTAATATATCAACGTACAAAAATGAAAATCTGATTTTCCAAAAATTTTTATTTCCTGAATTGAGAGGACTGTTGATAGAATGCTCCCAAACTATTCATAAATTTCCACAGTAATTATTATTACTGATTAATACTAATTATTTTTGCTGTGTAAGATAAGAGATCTACTATTTCACTGTAAAGAAAATAGCACAGCAGCCTAGAAATGAACGTTTTATGCTCAGCATGCATATTTGGGAATGCTGACAAAGCTATCAAGTCATCTCTGTAACCTCGAGTATAATTGTACCTAGCCCCAAGCCTACAGAATCAATGGAAATTGCTCTATCTAGAATTTAAAACTTTAGGGAAGACTTTCCCATAAATACAAGATGCTGTAAGTTTTACTGCTATTATATATATTTACCCCCCAAAGTTTCACAATATAAGAAAAGATGGTTATTAACTATTTTTATTGGAAAGTGAAGTTGCATTTTTATCACCGAACAGCTTTACACATTCTGCTATGAACTAGCAGAAATTGTGGCAATTTACTAAAAAGTACCTGTCTTGATTAAAAGAATATTACCTTATGTGAGGGATAACCCTGTACCTTTTCAGGGTAATAGTTTATCTTTTCTAAAAAAAAAAAAATATTTTTCTTGCTAAGAGGCCTTTTAAAAATAACCTTTTACCCTCTCATCCATCTGCCTGGAAAAATAGAAATAATCACCTGTTCAATCATCTTTGATTTCTGCATTTATTCTGCCAGAAGAACGCTTGCATACTAATTGAAGTGATGGCTTTTGTGTTTTCAATAGCTAATCATGTAATTATGTCTTGCCTAGACACTGTTGGGTCTGTTTGAATAAGAGTGATCACGAGTTCAATAAGTTCTTACGTTTCTCCTGTTATTCTTAGAGTGAAATGACAGGGAAAGAAAGCTGCATCTCTGACTTCATTGGAACTCAATCAAGGGTTGCTTCTAAAATGTGTGGTGGTCCGCTCCACAGACTGGAGCTTCCTACAGTTCTCACTGATGACCTCTGTTCCACATGGTTTTCAGTAGAGAGGCACAGGGAAAACAGGCCAAGCATCTGATGTCCTCCAGGACAAACATTATTGCTGATCATTGAGAGAAAACTTAGTGATCAGAAAATGACTTCACACCGGCCTTTGATCTCAATTACAGGAATCACTGAAATATTGGTTTAACTTTTTTCTATTGAACATAATTATCTGAGTTCTAGGCTCTTTCACATTTAATAGTATTATCTATTTAAAGAGCAAATATTTGAGAAAACTAATACATAAGACGAAAATTCATTATTTTCCTTAGTCTTATGTATTCATTTGACTTTTGATATTTGTAACTTTTCATAAAATCATTCCTTCCTCTTGAGTCAGCGATATCAGCTTGATTTTAAGCTTTGTTTTGTTTAGAAAAAAACATAAATTTCCATCAGCTTAGCAATTTATTAAATACATAACATGATCTTGCATTGGCAGATGACAGTTTGGCCTAGGCTTATTATCCATCATTGCTCTGTTTTTCCAGACAAACACTTCATTGGACCTCTAGCAACTCTTTCTCATGCCAACAGCTTTGCATTGCGAGTTGCTGATTTGTCTAGACCTGTGCAGTGATCAGAAAAACCACTTTACACTGTTGAAAATGGAGGTATTTGAAAATGACACCATCTGTTATACAGTCATTAATAGTTTACAGAATGTACAATGTGATTTTTTAATCAGATAAAACCAAATGAACCTTAGTAAATGCCAAACAGGGGGGCATCTGTACAACACACATTTTCTTTGACAAGCATTTTCCATGACCTGTGTTCAGGACTTCTATGCACAAGCCTTGTCTTGGTTGAATATTTTGTTCTACTTTATTAATTTTTACAGAACTGCTGCTCTCTGTAGAACTTCCCCTAGATCTTGCTGCTTCAGCTACCAACTTTAGTTAGAAAAGTAAAAAATAAAAAAAAAAAAAATAAGAATTATGTTAAAAGAGCCAATAAGACAAGAATTGGAAAAAGCAAAACATTTCTCCATCCATCACAACCAGCATGAAGAGGTTCCTAGCAGGACGCTAGGCCTTAGAGGCCAAGATTTTCCCTTGGGAGAGTGAGACACAGGGGATATGCAGCTATTACCAGAGCCCCTATTTACCAGTAACAGGCAAGATGCAGAGATTTTCGGAGGGTTCCTCACTGACCTTTCTTTCTAGTCCTTATTTACTAAGAAGTCAGTTGGTTTCAAAAACTAGGAAAAACTAGTAGGATGGATTAATGTGAGAGGAGGGTAGTTCATCTGGGAGTCGTTGACATTTGTAACAAAGCATGTTTATAAAAGGCTGTTCATTATGAAAGTTGTTTCAGTGAACTAACACAAGCACAATTTTGTTTAACGCAACAACAGCGTAAAAGGTAAATGCAACAATGACAGATGTATGGGTGACCTGAGAGGACATCAGAGGACCATCTCTGTGCTTGTCCCCAAAGGTGACAGGGAAGGTTTACGGAAGTGCGTCCTCCTTTTTTAGATCCTGTTGAGAGTTGACGAACAGGAAGAAAAGGTCTGAACAACTTGATGAAAGGCGGAAGTTCCTCTAGGTAAAAGGACCCACAGAGCAATGACTTGAAAACCACGAGTTCAGAAAAGATTGTATGTCTGGAAAAGAAAGCAAGACCTAAAGAGCAGGTTACAAACAAGAACATGCTACAGTGCGAGCTTGCTGAGTCTTCATATAAATTATTAAGTCACCACTCAAATTAAACTCTGTGTAATCAAGTAGATACTAAGGTTCAAGTATGTGCTAGGGCAGAAATGGCAGGCTATAGATTAAACTATAAAAGATCTAAATTTTAAGAACTCATTTCCTTTCCCCAAATGAGCTTTAAATTTTCACAGAATATAGAAATCCCCTAGACAAGAATGACAAAAATCAAATAGACTTTGGTTTATGAAGGCACAATTGGGATAATAGTTACCATAGCAACCTGAACAATGAGTCTATAGATAAAATGATTTTATAGTTCTCATCCACATCTGGATCGTATATTGGTATGTATATTAAGATTATTTATATTATGACAGTACATCCCTCACTGCTATAGCAGAAGTTACCCAGGTGTGACTTCTAATGATAGAATTTTTTTTCTGCTTAAAATCACTACTCTAGAATTGTAAGATTTACTGCCATAAATTCCTATGGAATATAAGAGATTAGTTCTTTTTCTTCCTTATTCATCATCTCAGCTCTACTCTCTAATCTCCTTCCCACCAGGGAGAAAAAACTAATTCTTTTATAATTCCTATAATCTTGATCTCTTTTCCAGATCCTTTTCAGGTGAATGTATTTCTAGAAAGATCATTATATATTGCTTTTATTACAAATCCTTCCATTTACTGTGTATAATTCAGAAATTCTATAAAGGTATATAAAGAATAATAAAAAGCACTGTTTATCCTACTGGTCAGATAGCATCCTTACCTGTATGGTAAATTCTTGTGTCTGCATGTTTGTGTTTGTGTCTGTACACAGATGAATGGATGTTATTACTTGTTTTTGTCTTTATACAAAATTGGAATTTTTAATTATATTGCTTATTACTCTTCTTAACATCAGTTAGTATTATGCAGCAATTAAGATCCACTTATAATTTTTAAGTTCCTTTTTAAAATTTTGCTAAAATTCAGCCATCTGTCTAGAGTGGAATTTGTTGAGCCATTTCTCTGTGAGTTGATATGTATATTGATTAATTTGAGACTGCTACTTTCTAGAATAAAACCAGATGCAATTCTGCATAGTACTTTATCATTTAAATTAAGAATGAAATTGTAATCAGCTGTTCATATCTTTAAGTTCTATATCCGTTAATCTAATTAACCACAAATTAAAAATATTTATAAATTTAGATCTTCACTAGAAATCTGTGTACCTCTTTTCTATTCATTTTCACTAAAATGCAGTATGACAAATGTTTTCATAGCATTCACGTTGAAGTAGGTGTTATGAATAAGGAGATGGCTAACAGTAAGCAGGAGGATGTACATATGTTATATGCAGATACTTGGCTTTGCTGTATTAGGAACGTCAGTCTCTGTGGATTTTCTTATGTATTTGGGGTGGGGAGGGGTTCTACAAATACCAAGGGGTAAGAACAGTAGGGACCTACTCTTCGGTGTTGTTCAAACATATCATTTCTATGACTTGGCTGGTCAACTCTTACTGAAGTCTCAACTGACCCATACATTTATGTGTTACAGGTACAGGAGGACACAGCAAGTTTTTATCTTTTATTATGCAAATAATTCCTCTGTGCATTTTTCCAATAAAATGCATAAATATTTCAACTTCTAGATAGGTTAAATTAAGTCATCTAAATTGAGTTTTCCATGGGGTATATTTTTTTAAAGGAACATACTGAGAAAGGAAATATCTGAGAAAATGTTTTTAAACTATTTTTATTTAATGTGTATTGCCTGCATGTATGTAAGTGCAACTGTGTCTGGCAATGCCCACAGAGATCAAAAGAGGGTGTCAGATTCCCCTGGAACTGGCGTTACTGATGGCTGTTAGCAGCCATGTGGGTGCTGGAACTCGAACCTGAATCCTCTACAAGAGTAGCTAGTGCTCTTGATGACTGAGGCATTTCTACAGCCCCCTGTAAATGATATGAAATATATTCAAGCCATCCTTAAAAATATAATATGAATATCTTACTGCCTCCAGACGTGGCCCCCTCCTCCCACCATTCTTACAACAAACCGAGACAATATACCTCCAAACTACAATTTAGGGAACAACAGGATTTATTGGGCTTATGAACAGAGCATTTGATGGTGGTGAGGGGGTACTTGCAAAGGTATGAGCAACCTTGGCCTTTTTCTTTTTCCTACGTTTTTGCTGCAGCTTCCAGAACCACTGTCAGTGGTCCAAGATGATGAAAGCCCTTCACTCTCTCTGGATTCCTGGCTCTATCCTTAGTCCCTCCCCCTCGTGCAGTTAAGGCTGAGTGATTGGATGAATATCTCCCTCTGCCCCTCCCCTCCCACAGAATGTCTCATAGTCCAATTAGTTTGTGCTGATTGTAGCAAGTGGTGAGAGGCTAGAGAAGGCATCTACCCATCCGCTTGCCACTCGGAGGACAAGCTTATCCAACAATAGTGCACTCTGTTTACTCTTCTCATCCACATTCTCTTCTCTCCCTCCACTTCCTGTAGTCATCCCTTTCCCACATTCATGACGTATACTTCTGTTTTGTGACATTCTGATTTTTAAATTTTATTTTTTTTCTGTTTTTGAGAATTTCATACATGAGTACTGCCTTTGAACCTTCCCTCGTTAACTCATTCCTTGTCCCCCAACTACCTCTCAATTTCTTGTCTGCTTCTTTGATTATTATTACATACATTTATGTATATGTTTTAGAGATGATGGATTGATAGATGGATATGTGATAGATGGTAGATAGATGATAGAGCGATAGATAGATGATAGATAGATGATAGATGATAGATAGATGATTGATAGATATATGATAGGTAGATAGATGATAGATAGATAGATGATAGATAGATAGAAAGATGATAGATGATAGATAGATGATAGATGATAGATAGATGATAATAGATAGGTAGATAAATAGATAGATAGATGATACATAGATAGATAGATAGATTGATAGATAATAGATAGATGATAGATAGATAGATAGATAGATGATAGATAATAGATAGGTAGATAGATAGGTAGATAGATAATAGATAGATGATAGATAGATAGATAGATAGATAGATAGATAGATAGATGATAGATGGATGGATGGATAGACAGACAGAGAGACAAACAGACAGATAGATAGATAGATAGATAGATGATAGATGATAGATAGATGGATAGATGATAGATCCATAGATCAATAGATAGATGATAGATAGATAGATGATAGATAGATAGATAGATAATAGATGATTGATAGATATATAGATAGATGAAGAGATAGATAGGTAGATAGATGATAGATAGATAGATGATAGATGGATAGATGATAGATTGATAGAAAGTGAGCAGCTTTGTTCTGCCATGCATTCCTGTTATGATGTTCTTCCTCACCACAGGGTCAGAACAATGGACCAAAACTTTTAAAACCACAGGTTTCCTCCTTAGGAGCTGATTTTCTTGGTTATGTTTTCACAGTGGTAACTGACAAATAGGATCAGCAAGATGATTCAGATGGTAAAGGTGCTTGCTGCCAAGCCTGACAACTTGAGTTCAATCCCTGGAACCCACAATGGTGGAAGGAGAGAACAGACTCCTATAAGGTGTCCTCTGACCCCTACATGCATGTTGTGGTGCATGCACACACACACATGCAGGTATATACACAGATAGATAAATGATAGATAGCGAGAAGATAGATAGATGATAGAGAGATGATAGATGATAGTAGATAGATAGATAGATGATAGATGATAGATAGATGGATAGATGATAGATCGATAGATAGGTGATAGATGATAGATAGATAGATAGATGATAGACAGATGATAGATGATAGATAGATAGATGATAGATAGATAGATAGATAGATGACAGATGGATGGATGGATAGACAGACAGACAGACAGAGAGATATAGATAGATAGATAGATAGATAGATGATAGATGATAGATAGATAGATGATAGATGGATGGATAGACAGACAGACACATAGATGATAGATGAATGGATAGAAGGATAGATGATAGATCAATAGATAGATAGATAGATAGATAGATAGATAGATGATAGATAAAGAGATAGATATTAGATGATTGTATAGAGAGATGGTAGATAGATACAAAGATAGATAGATAGATAGATAGATGATAGATAGATAGATAGATGATAGATAAGTAGATAGATAGATGATAGATGATAGATAGAATGCACTGAGTCTTTTATTGGTGTTGTGTGTACCTGTTTTTAGGGCTGCCCACTTGGGATTAGATAATCTCTCAGGGTTAGCAAAAACTGAAAAAAAACTGATACTCCACCCCTCAACATCCTTTGATTGCCTGTAGCTCTTCATCTTGAGGTGGGACCCCCATGTAATTTCCCCTATCTACATTGGGATGTCAGTTTTTTGCCATTGTGCAGATCTCATTAGACTACGATACATTTTCTCTAAATATTTAGAGATGATTTGGGATCTGAATATTTCTTGATGATTATAGGATAGTCCATTAATGTTTCTTTAACAACAGAAAGAAAAACAGTGGCTAGCCTCATCCTCAGAATGTATTATTCGTTGTTATAAGCTCATTTTTGGAAACATTTTAACTTGAGTTTGGATAGATGGCTCAGTGATTAAGAGGCTTGCTGCTCTTGAAAAGAACTCGTTAAGTTCCCAATACCCATGTCAGGTGTCTCACAACCACCTGTAGCTCCAGCTCCAAGGAAACCTACATGGGCACCCACACACATATGGTAGGCACATATCTGTAAATAAAAATAGATCTTTTTTTCTTTTCTTTATTTAATGCTTTGTGAATTTGATACAATGTATGTTGATCATATTTAGACCCTCTTCCTGAATACTCCCATCTTATAGTACCCTCCACCCAGTCCACCAGATTTCATGTACTCTGTCATATATATTAAGGCCTAGCTAGTCAAGTTTGTATCCAAATATGTCCTCTGGTGTGTGTGTCCATCCACTGGAGTCTGATTAACCTATCTAGCATCACATCCCTAAAGAAAAGATTCACTTCCCAATTGCAATAGTTCTTCAACTAAGGTTGTGCAGGATTTTGTCTGACTTGAGCTTACATGGGACTTTACGCATGCTGTTACCATTGCTGTCTGGAAAACTCTGTTTCCTTGTGGCCATCCACCACCCCTAGATCTTACCATCTTTCTGCCACCTCTTCTGCAATGGTCCCTGAGTTATGGTTGGCAGAGTCTTGATATAGGTGTCCTAGTCAATGGCAAGTAGCTCTAATTTTCTGCACTTAAAGATGAGAGATACACTATTCTGCTATGTTCCATGAGCTTTGGGTGTAGAGATCACATTGTAGGGCTTGGCGTCTCACAGACATTTATTCTATGCATTTAACCAGTTATATAACTTTGTAATAGTCTCCATGTATTGCAAATAGAAGCTTCTTTACTGAGGGTGAGAGGCACACTTATTTGTAAATATAGGTATACATATTTAGAATATAGTAAGAAATTATGTTGGTCTAAGACTGTGGCAAAAGAAAGTTTTTCTCTAGGATCTATGACCTCTCAAGTCATGTGTGTTTGGCTCTGTTTACATGAGCTCCCTTCCATTGTATAGATCTTAAGAACAATTATACAAATGTTGATTACTCCCAAAGTGTCACTACTACATCAATGGAAATTATTTGCTGAGCTAGCGCTTGCTCTAATTCATAGCATTTACAGCTAGATGGGATCACTGATTGGATCTCTGTTTTGACAGTTTGCCTAGTATCTTCTGATAGTATTGGAGCTAGTCTGTAGGGAGGAGGCATCCAGGTCAGTTCTAGCTCAACTTTTCTAAGTCCTGTGTAATTATGTCATGTCTTCAGCAACAGGGTCTTACCTTCAAGTTCTGGGAGACAGTCAAGGGCTGGGATAATGGCTTATTTTATTTTTGGACTAACTATCCTGACCAACAATTCTAAGGGAGGTCCCCCTGCCTGGCACTGTGTTTTTGTTAAATAGCCTTCAGAGTATACACATGCGCACGCGCGCGCGCGCGCGCGCGCACACACACACACACACACACACACACACACACACAGTCTTCCCACCCTGTTTTTGTCTCAGTAGGCTTTTGAACATTTCCTCTGGTTTTGCATGACGCCTAAGCATTCTCTCTCCTCCCTTTCCCCCTGTAGAACCCTCCCTGTTCCCTCCTCAGGTAAGTATCCGCCATTTTCCCTTAATAACACCTGTCTCCTACTACCCCCTCTTTCAAGCTCCTTCTTATACTTTACTCCCAGGTTCCTTTTCATTTTCCTGGCTCCTGCGTAACCACTGGATGGATATGTACTCTATCTAAGGATTCATAGCTAGTATGCACAAATGAGAGAGAACATATGTTGCTTGTTTTTCTGAGTCTGTGTTGCTTCACTTTGTATAATAATCCCTCTAGTTCCATCCCTTTTACCTCCAATTTTATAATTTTGTTTTTTACCACTGAAGAGAACTCCATTGTATAAATGTACCACACATTGATTATCCCTTCATTGATTAAATATTTTTTAAAAATTATTATTTAAAAAAAGAAA